>NW_021963102.1:0-217730 GCF_901765095.1 Microcaecilia unicolor | reverse complement strand
TCTGACCCAGTATGGCTATTCTTATGTTCTTATATTTGTACTAGATAGATGCACTGAAGGAACCACTGTGTATCTGTCTTATTGTGTAATTTTGATGTTGGTCATATTAATAATGTTTAGTTAAAAAAAAAAAAAACGTTCCCTCCTTAGTACATCCACTTCTATCTTCACATCATAATCTCTTGTTCCAGAACTTCTCCACTGAAATATGCTTTACAGAGCTGCAGTGTTTATACTTTGAGGAATCTGGAGGTCATTTTATAAAGATTTTCTGCATCTTAAGCATGTTTTAACTAGAGGCATAGCTAGATGGCCAATTCTCAGTGGGCAATTTTCTCTCCCTCCACCCCCCTGGTCTCCACCCTTGGTTCATCAAATTATAAATACTTGAGCTGGTGGGGGTGCCAAGCCCTGCCAGCCAAAGACCTCTTCTGCCTGTGTCATGCCTCGGCAGACCTGAACTGTGCATGCCCGGGAGAGCTGGCAATAGTGGCTGAAGTGAACCTGTTGAATAAGTGCTGCTGCAGGCAAGACTTAGGCAGGAGAGATCTTCAGCTGGTGGGGCATGGCATCCCCGCCAGCCAGGAAACCAGAGGGGTCCCGAGCCAAAAGTGAAGGGGCCCAGGCCCCAGAGATGCCCTCTTAATGGCATAGCCAGACCCAGTATTTTGGACGGGCCCAGAGCTAACTTAGATTGGTCCTTCCACGGAACGGCACTCTCCCCGGAGATATACATTTCATTATTTCCTGTCTGGCGGGACCCGGAAGATGGAAGCCTGTGGAGTTGGCGCAGGCAGCAATAATCAAATCGCTGCAGGCGCTGGGGACGTCTGTAAGGTACACCAGGGAGGGACGGGGTTCAGCCGTAGTGGAGGAGAGAAGTTGATGTGGGGTGCTGCCACTGGGTGGACCTGAACCAAGAATGGGCGGGCCTGTACAAACCCAGACCCACCCTAGCTACGCTACTGCCCACCAGCTACGTCCACTGTTTTACACTGCAAGCAGGATATTAGAGAATTGCTCCAAGGTATACATGTGTAAAAAGCAGGCACGCTGCAAGATTGCACCCACTTTTAAATGAAATAGAAAAGGTGAAAAGCCTTTCTTCTGAAGTGGATTAATTTGAAGCTTTGCATCTGAAAACCAAAAGTCTTGATCTTCTAGAGCATCTAAGTCTAATGGGGTGATATCAACCTACTGCTTGTACCATTATCATGTACCATATTCCTCTGCTCTCCTGACCTTAGCACTTCACATATTACAACTTTTTTACTCTCTTTGCTAAGCCTTTAGCAAACACGAGTTCTTGAACCTGCTGCCTTCTCTGGGCTCACTGACTATCTAAGGCAAGAGTTCTGGGAAAATTTTAAATAAAGCAGAGTTCTGCTCTTTTTTTCCTCTTTATGTTTTTAAAATAGCTCAGTATAAGTAAATATTGTAGCTTAAGCATCCATAAATCAGGCATTTGCTGCAGAAGTAGGCAGGCTTACTGCTAAACTCACTTATCCTCTGTGTTGGAACAGTGTCTGTTTTTTCCTTACCTTTTCAGGATCATCTTCTTGAAACAATAATCTAAACTTTTGGGATAGAGTGAGGTGACAGAGCAGGAAATGAATCCTTAACACACAGGAGAGCTCATATATATGATGCATGCCTTGAGTTTGTTTTAAAGGTAGGTGATACTATAAAAAAACTTGCAAAATTCTGAACACTGAAGCCGCACTTTTTGAGGATAGGGGAGTTGCTGGACTATAAGGAGGGAAAGGGATAAATAGAGGGGACAGGCAATTGCTGGACTATAAGTGGGAGGGGAAAGAGGATTTGCTAGACCATAGGGGTGGAGGGCAGAGAGGAGACAGAGTTGCTGGACCATAAGGGGGAAGGGAGAGAGGAGACAGGGAGTTGCTGGACTATAAGGATGAAGGGGAAGGGAGAGGGGACAGGGAAATGCTGGCCCACAGAGGTAGAGAAGACAGAGGGGGGGAGACAGGGAAATGTTAGGCTACAAGAGTATAAGAAGGAGAGGGAGGGGAGATCCTTGCAATGGTGGATCATGGGGGTTCTTAAGGGGCACCCAGATGCCATTATAGAATAGGATCTCACTGTTTGGCATCAGGGGCCTTCAAGAAGGTGCCCACTTATAGAACTGTCACCTATGACAGCAATTCTATAACCTAGGTGGTAACATTTACATATGCATTTTGTGCATGTTTAGAATATTAGCATATACGTACATGGTAACACAGACTAGAGGCATATTTTCAAATCACTTAGACTTACCAAGTTCTATAGTAACCTATGGAACTTTGTAAGCCTAAGTGTTTTGAAAATGAGCACTATAGTACATAGTATATGATGGCAGAAAAAGACCTGTATGGTCCATCCAGTCTGCCCAACAAGATAAACTCATATGTGCTTCTTTTTGTGTATACCTTACCTTGATTTGTATCTGCCATTTTCAGGGCACAGACTGTAGAAGTCTGCCCAGCACTAGCCCCGCCTCCCACCACTGGCTCTGCCACCCAATCTCGGCTAAACTTCTGAGGATCCATTCTTTCTGAACAGGATTCCTTTATGTTTATCCCACGCATGTTTGAATTCTGTTACCGTTTTCATTTCCACCACCTCCCGCGGGAGGGCATTCCAAGCATCCACTGCTCTCTCCGTGAAAAAATACTTCCTGACATTTTTCTTGAGTCTGCCCCCCTTCAATCTCATTCATGCCCTCTAGTTCTACTGCCTTCCCATCTACGGAAAAGGTTAATTTGCGGATTAATACCTTTCAAATGCACATGTATGTGTGAATTTACAGGTATATATGCCAGCAGGCTTAACTTACATAGTGCATATTTACAAGGTGCCATACTCAGGAGTGGAGCATAGGCGTAGTTCCCACCTACACATGTAACTTGCTGGCTAAACTACACTGAGCATGCTGGGAGGGGATATTCAATGGCACTTAACTAGGAAGTGCCAGTGAATATCTCCTCCAACTGTCATGGTACTGTCCAGTGACCACCAGGGTAGCCTGGAGGCAGAATCAGGGCACAGCCAGGATTTACCTTGTTATTGGTAATATCCAGTTTGCTAATCAGGCAATTAGGCAGATAAAATTATGACAGCAAAAAGGCTATCCTAATTTTAGCCACCAAGCTAATTGGGTACCAGTCTGAATCTCAGTTGGGGCCCAGTTAACTTCTGGGTGATTGTACTGACTTGGATATTCAATTCAGGAGCCAAGACATGGGCTGGCATTAAACATCTTAATCCTTTGGTTCTCAGCAGCATAAAAACCACTGACAGCTGATTATTGCCCCATAGTAGTCAACTTAAAAAAAACAAAAACAAAACAAAATAAAAAAAGTCACATGCCTCTTCCTCGCTTATCCTTTCCCTCCCATCTATAGTTAACTTTACTACTTGCCAATTCCCACTGTCCATTAGACCTTTTCTTTTGAAACAGAGGCTGGTTCAAACCCTGATCATTGAAATGATAGCACTAGTAGTAGTACTAGGTCACAGTTAAGGCACAAGGACTGGGCTTGTGAGCCAAGCACACATTAGCTCAGTCTTCAGGCCCTGCAAATTCATAATGAGCTATTGCTGCTGAATCAGTTAGGCTTTGGACTGGTCTCTGCTATGAAAATAAAAGGTCTGTGGAGCAGAGGACAAGGAAAGGGATCTCTGTTGGTCTAGAGGTTGGTGGTTGGCAAAATACTGGCACCTACATTGGGCCACTTTTCTGTTCTTTTCAGTCACCAGATTTCCATAAGGAAATCCCAGAAAGCTGGACAATTCCATCAGGATGGCAGTGTTACATGAAAATAAGAAAAATAATAAGAAAAAAAAATACTTGACAAAGTTGCCGGAGAACATGGTGAAGACGGTTAGCTTAGCAGAGTTTAAAAAGGGGTTAGACGGTTTCCTACAGGACAAGTCCATAAACCACTACTAAATGGACTTGGGAAAAATCCACAATTCCAGGAATAACATGTATAGAATGTTTGTACGTTTGGGAAGCTTGCTAGGTGCCCTTGGCCTGGATTGGCCGCTGTTGTGGACAGGATGCTGGGTCTTTTCCTGTGTGCAGCAGTAGTGCAATGGACTTAAGTACTTATGTAAAGAATTGGGAAGATGCAAACCCAGGGCCCTGTTTACTAAGCCATGCTATAGGCACGCTAGCGTTTTAGCGCACGCTAAACGCTAGAGACAACCATAGGAATATATGGGTGTCTCTGGCATTTAGCGCATGCTAATTTTAGCGTGCACTAAAAATGCTAGTGCAACATAGTAAACAGGGCCCTCACTGCTTAGTTTACAACTGACAGTGTTCCAAGATCAGTAGTTGAGTATTAATCAGAATGCTTCACTGTTGCTCTTTGTATTCTACATCTACTATAATAAAACTCACCCTCAACGTTCTGAAGACAACGTTCTGAAGTCACTCAGTCACTCCCTGAAGGGTTCATGGATTCATGGTGGTGAAGCACAACACTGACCATGTCTCTCTGCCCCGCCCTCGCATGATGGACCAATCAGAAAAAAACCCTCAACATTCTGAAACACAAGGACCGTCACAACACCGTTCCCAGGCAACACTAGGCAACGTAAGACGGACCAATCAGAGGAAACTACATGACAATAAGGGGGAGCATTCCCCAGCAGAATGGCTCATTATCTGTGCAGCACGGAGAGCACAGAACCACCGCTGGAACGAGAGAAGAATATTCCTGCTGTGGGTATGTGCAAAAATAGACCGGGGGGGGGGGGGGGGGGGGGGGGGGGGGGGGGGTGGGGGGGGGGGGGGGGGGGGGGGGTGGGGGGGTGGGGGGGGGGGGGGGGGGGGGGGGGGGGTGGGGGGTGGGGGGGGGGGGGGGGGGGGGGAAATTTTTAAATGCCTAATGCCAGTACTGAAGAGTGCCATAGGGCCTATAGCACAGACTATATTTGGGATCGCTTGACATGGAGTCGGAGGCCGGAAAACACGTGCCCGTCACCATCTGGGACGTGGGCGAACAGGACAAGCTGCGGCCCAGCTGGAAGGATTACCCGCGACCCAGCCAGCAGCAAACAGCGACCAAGGAAGGGGGGGTACTCCTTCCCTGCCTAGGAATAGCTGGAGACTGGCTGCCAACTAACGAAACAACCGCACAGCGATGCACCACCCCATCATTCGAAAGGCATCCACTCTTTCTTCAACAGAAATGCAAACTAATAATACAAAACAAACAAAGAATACATGGTTTCTCAGGCGGCTGCAGGTAACTCCCCACCCCCTTCCTCTTCCCCTTTTGCCGAAGCGGCCAAGGACGTGCCCAACCATCCCCAGCCTCAGGCAAGCTATCTCCCACCTCGGGGATTCCCCGAGCACCCGGAAAAAGATGGCGCTGATTCCTGCTGCGTATAAATGTTCCAGCATTCCCCTGCAGCCGGCCTGAAATGGACCAAACATACCGGATCACCCCCCCCCGACGGCCCGAGACCGTGCTCTTCTCCCTTCCGCCAACTTAAAACAACCATCCCCGTCCTCAGGCAAGCCGTCACCCACCTCCAGGATGCCCAGAACCCCAGCCCAATGGAAAAGATGGCGCTGCTTCCCACAGCACATTTCTCTTCCAGCGTTCCCCTACAGCAGCCCTGAAATGGCAAAAAATACCAACAGACAAAGAACGTGCTCCTCTACCTTCCACCCATCTAAAACAACACTGCTGCCTCAGCTCAACACAAAAAAAAAAACATGGAAAAAAACCACCTCAGCAAAGGCTGACCCCCCTACAACCACATTTACATTTCACCAACAGAAAGACCCCCCTCCACAAACCTCCATGACAGACAAAACCACACACAAACAATACACAGAAACACACCTTCAAAGCCACACACCAATCCAACCCACTTTGCCAGCACAGCACAGCACATCCCACAACCCCCAAGCAAAAAACAAAACAAAAAAGACACACATCAACAACCTGCACACACCCCGCACCCTCACACACTCCACACACACACACACAAAATAACTCTGTGACACATACACACACACACAAAAAAGCCACATGCTAGCGCCGTTTCATTTTCAGAAACGGGCCTTTTTTACTAGTAGTTTATAATTAAGTGAACACCTTTTCCAGGTTCTGTCTGTACTTGAGGGCGTAAATATCGAGCAAACCTAAGTTACTTTGTAAAACAGAAGATAACTATTCCCAAATATACTTGTCATAATTAGTTGTTTAGTACTACACAATGTAAAACTGAAAACAATTTGGAATGTTAGCATGATGTTTAGAATCCAAACAACAGCTGGAATACATTGCAAGAGAACCAGGTGGGAAATTGCAGAGGCTTTGACAGTTGGGTTCTGAGTTTCATCCAATCAGTGTTGACCCCGATCCAGTCAGGAAGAAGGGATACGTGGAGGGGCATAATTGAACGGGACGCCCAAGTTTTCATGAAGGCGTCCTTGCAGGATTTCCCCACGAAGGGGCGGGGAAACCCATATTATCGAACAAGATGCGCGTCCATCTTTTGTTTTCATAATACGGTCAGGGACGCCCAAATCTCAACATTTAGGTTGACCTTAGAGATGGTCCCTAGAGATGGTTGTCCCCGATTTTCGGCCATAATGGAAACCGACGATGCCCATCTCAAAAACGACCAAATCCAAGCCCTTTGGTAGTGGGAGGAGCCAGAATTCATAGTGCACTGGTCCCCCTCACAAGCCAGGACACCAACTGGGCACCCTAGGGGGCACTGCAGTGGACTTCACAAATTGCTCCCAGGTGAATAGCTCCCTTACCTTGGGTGTTGAGCCCCCCAAAACCCACTCCCCATAACTGTACACCACTACCATAGCCCTAAGGGGTGAAGGGGGGCACCTACATTTGGGTACAGTGGGTTTGTGGTGGGTTTTTGAGGGCTCACATTTACCACCACAAGTGTAACAGGTAGGGGGGATGGGCCTGGGTCCGCCTGGCTGAAGTGCACTGCACCCACTAAAACTGCTGCAGGGACCTGCATACTGCTGTCATGGAGCTGGGTATGACACTTGAGGCTGGCATAGAGGCTGGCAAAAAATATTTAAAAATTTCTTTTTTAGGGTGGGAGGGGTTAGTGACCACTGGGGGAGTAAGGGAAGGTCATCCCCAATTCCCTCCGGTGGTGATCTGGTCATTTAGGGCTTCTTTTCACAGCTTGGTCGCAAGAAAAAATGGACCAAGTAAAGTCGTCCAAGTGTTCGTCAGGGACACCCTTCTTTTTTCCATTATCGGCCGAGGACGCCCATCTCTTAATCATGCCCCAGTCCCGCCTTCGCTACAGTGCCGACGCCCTCATGAACTTTGGTCGTCCCTGTGACAGAAAGCAGTTGAGGACGCCCAAAATCGGCTTTCGATTATGCCGATTTGGGCGACCCTGAGAGGACGCCCATCTCCCGATTTGTGTCGGAAGATGGGTGCCCTTCTCTTTCGAAAATAAGCCTGATATGCTACAAAATGCAGCCAATTCTTCTAACCTCATGGTAGCCTAGTGCACTTCAGAGGAAATATACAAAATTACATCAGACAAGATTGTTAGACTCTTTCTAAGCATTTTAAAAGCATAAACCTGATCTCAGGAGGAATCAACCATATCATAGGTTCAGATAAGTTCTGATTCAGTCCATTCCTTATTGTGCAGAGTCACACTCAATATCGGGATATGGGTTTTTTTTCTTATTTCTCAAAGTTTTTCTTTACCCTGATAGTGGATTTTTGTTGGAGGGAAGGCTTTTTTTTTAGTCCAAGTTTATTTATTTTTATATTCAAAGGTACAAAATGAAAAATTAACAGAGTGATGCTTATACATCATAAAAAACAATACAGATATTAGTAAGATCTCTTAAGCATGCTGTGCCTATGATATTTATCATAGGCACAGCATCATGCTTAAGAGATCTTATATAATAATTAATCTTAAAATTATTAATGGGTATTAAATTGACAGAAAAAAATCTGAACAATTATTAGAATCACTGAGAGTTTTCTTTAAGATATATATTTAATCATGACCAAATGAAATTACCAAGCTTATCTTCTAGAGATG
This sequence comes from Microcaecilia unicolor, assembly GCF_901765095.1. Taxonomy (NCBI): domain Eukaryota; kingdom Metazoa; phylum Chordata; class Amphibia; order Gymnophiona; family Siphonopidae; genus Microcaecilia; species Microcaecilia unicolor. The sequence continues at coordinate 209,651 of NW_021963102.1, read as the reverse complement.
TATCAAATTTGTGCACCTATAAAATAGACAGCCACCAAAATGTACTGAAAGTAGTTGTCTTTCCAGTTATTTAGTATAGCCTTAATAGCAACTGCAATTAGAATGTTTAATAGTTTAGATTCTGGTAGTGTTAGATCTGATTCAATGACTAACGAACCAAAAGGAAGATTCAGATCTGAGTTAATGAGGTAGAGTGATCAACAGTTGGGGTCCAAAGTAAGCACATAAGAATAGCCGTACTGGGTCAGACCAATGGCCCATCTAGCCCAGTATCCTGCTTCCAACAGTGGCCAAGTCAGGTCATGAGTATCTGGCAGAAACCCAAATATTAGCAACATTGCATGCTACCAATCCCATGGCAAGCAATAGCTTCCCCATGTCTGTCTGGACTTTTCCTCCAGGAACTTGTCCAAACCTTTTTTAAAACCGATACGCTAACCGCTGTTACTGCATCCTCCAGTAGAGATGAATAAAGACATTGCATACAGGCATATTGCTTTTAAGAAAGTTCTAGCAGTATCCCGCCACGCATGCGTGGGTGCCTTCCTGCCTGATGCACGAGTGTGAGTTCCTGAGTCTAATGACAAAGCTGAAGAAGACAACTCCTAGGGGAGGTGGGAGGGTATGTGAGAATACTTGGCCTGCTGTCCTCAGAGAACACCTGCTACAGGTGAGTAACTTTGCTTTCTCTGAGGACCAGTAGGCCAGAGGTATTCTCACATGTGGGAATCCCTAGCTACTAGACTCATCAAAAACAACAATGCTAGGACAATAGAGACTTGAGGTCCTGAAATCAATTAACCTGAACCTATATACAAACTGGTTGTAAAGGTGCAGCCTGGAACAGAACAAAACTGGGCCCTAGGAGGGTGGAGTTGGATTCTAGACACCAAATAAATTCTGCAGTACTGTCTGACCGAACCGGCTGTCATGTTGGATATACTGCGCAAAATAGTAGTAAGATGTGAATGTGTGAACGGAAGACCACAATGCAGCTTTGAAAATCTCCTTGATGGAGGATGACCTCAAGTGGACTACTGACACAGCCATGGCTCTGACATTATGAGCTGTGATATGATCCTCAAGAGTCAGCCCAGAGCAAAGGAGATGCAATCTGCTAGCCAATTGGAAAGTATGCATTTGCCGATGGCTACCCCCATCCTGTTTGGAAAAAGAAACAAAAAGCTGGGTGAACTGTCTATGCGCTTAGGTCTGCTCTAAGGTATGAAGTGTGCTTTCACAGGGATGGGCGTGAGGTTTTGGGAAGTTGGCAGGAACAATTGACTGGTTAAGATGGAAGTCAGAGACTACCTTTAGAAGGAACTTAGGGTGCATGTGAAGAACTACTGTGTTGTGATGAAACTTCATATAAGGTGGATCAGCTACTAGGACCTGAAGCTTACAGACTCTATGAGCTAAAGTGCAGGCACGTGTATTGGACGCACACAGGTCCATTTTTCAGCGCACCTGCATAAAAGGCCTTTTTTTGGCCAAAAATGGATGTGCAGCAAAATAAAAATTGGCACACATCTATTTTGGGCCTAAGACCTTACCACCACCCATTGACTTAGTAGTAAGGTATCACACATTAACCGGGTGGTAATCATCAGCGCACGTACACTGCCGATTACCGCCCAGTTAGCGCCACGCGGAAGAAAATAAAAAATATTTTCTGCCACGCGTATCGGACATGTGTAAAAATTAGAATTACCGCCTGGGGCATGCGGTAGCCAGGTGGCAGTTCTAATTTGATGCGCGTTGTACGCACGTAGGTGCTGACGCGCCTTAGTAAAAGAGCCCCTGTTAGGATTTGTTTGGAGCTGTTTTTATCAATTATATTACATTTGTATTTATGGTTTTAATATGCTGCATTTATGAAATGTATTCTGACATGCTGCAAGCCGCTTTGTGTAGTCCTGTGTGGAGCAGTAGTGCAATGGACTTTGATCCTGGGGAACTGAGTTCGATTCCCACTGCAGCTCCTTGTGACTCTGGGCAAGTCACTTAACCCTCCATTACCCCAGGTACAAATAAATACCTATATATATACTAAGTAAACCGCTTTGAATGTTTCCCTTCCCTTTCCCTATGATATCAAAAAGGTGGGATACAGGTGTATTAGATTAGAACTGTAATTTGTCTTGGGTTACACATCATGGGGCCAATATTCAGCCCATGGCAGGCTGGCTAAGTCCCGCGATCGGACCTATGACCGAATATTCAATGCAAGGCTATTTCCAGTGACTGACATTAAATATCTTTTTTTTTTTTTTTGGCTGCTGTAAATTTTACTGGCTAAGTTAATATTCAGCGCTAGCTGGTTAACTTTATAGCATCAAAGATAGACCTGCTATTTCGGTGGCCCACTTTGGCTTCTTAACTTGGCCAAAGTGCTGAATATTCGCGAATAGCTGGTTAAATAGCACTGAATATTGGCCTGCATGTATCTGCACACAAACAAGAATGATTCCAGGAACAAATGTGGAAACAAACGTCCTGTAAATCTTTCTTTCCGAACATGTCAACTCTGACTCTTTTCTGTTCCTGCTTGCTTTGTCATTTTCCTCATGGGGTCTGGGAAAAGGGAATTACTCATGCATATAACTTTGACTGTAAATTTAAAGACCCCCTTTCCTTGTGGGACTTATTTATGCTGCTATATGGAAGCAAAATAAATATATTCCTTATGATCAGGTGGAGGTAGCCCAAGGAAACATGAATCAAGGACAGTTAACTGCTACCAGTCCTAAGAATTTGCGCATGTATGTGTGTGCATGAGTGTTTAACTGTACAGTGTGGATGGAACAGAGTGGAATGAGGCACAGAGAACAGATCTGTGACCTTCAGTCACTTGTGGCTGATCTCATAAAATCTGGGTAAACATTTAGCAGCTCCCATACAATCAGTCACCAGAGTGTAAAGGGCAGACTTCACTTTACTGGCTTCCTTTCCTTTTATAAACATCTGCTTTAGGATATAGCTACACCAGTGTGGGATTCAGGAATGTAAATACTACTGTAGATATGTTGAGGTGCATGTTAGAATGGGTGAATGTGCTTTCAGATTTGTTCATGGAGGTCTATGAGGGAAGAAAACCATAGAGACTTCGTAATACGGAATTCCAGAAGACAAAGGACAGTATAACCATGGATAAAAATGGTCCTTGAAAGATGTAATCCTTCATTAGTAATCTAACATGCCAATGTTTCGCCCTCAGGCTGTGTCAGGAATACAATGATAGAGTAAATCCCAGGGTCAACACAAGGTTATTTCAGTAATAGAATAAAAGAGCAATGTCAAACCACTTTCATGCCTCTCATACAGCATCACAGCTGGTAAACTGATTCATGCTATAATGCTGTGTGAGACATTATGAGAGTGGTTTGATATTGCTGTTGTATTCTGTTACTAAAATAACCTTGCATTAGACTGGTCTATGCGGGAGTCAATGAATGTGCAGTTCTGCATGTATGCATATCTGCATGTATGTGTATTACTTATATGCATCTGGATATTGTACTTCTGATTTGTGTATATATTCTGGTCAATATTCAGACTCCATGATTGGTGTTTCATGTAAATGCTGGCTGCAGTGTTTGATGTTATGCCTGAATATTCAGCACTAGCCATTCTTTGGATATCGGAACTGAGTACAGGCAGAGCCATGATTATTCAACGCCATTATCTGGATAACTTAGGACAGCTTTTCTGATTTTTAAAATGTTTTCTTGGCTTGAACAGCCTTTTTGCAGTCCTAAGTTATTGGGTAGCCCTTGGCTCTGCCCCGGCACAATACAGATAGAACTGGGGTAGAGAAATCCAGATATGACCTCAATCAGCAGCTCTTATCTGAATAGCAACACTTGCTACCCCAATAAGTACTGGAATGTGCAGACAAAAACTTTTCATGTTGTTTACTTTCCTGTATTGTTTGCAGGGTTTTTTTTTTCCATTTTGTATTGTTTTTATACATATTCATTTTGTTTTTATACATTTTTATTTCAGAACAATTTTGTTAATTAACAGGCAGCTGTGGCTGCTGCAGCCCTCCCCCCCAAAAAAGACAAACAAACAAAAAAAAAAAGAAAAAGAAAAAAGATTGTGGTAAACTACCCCAATCCCCCAACTGCATATGGACCCTCAATCACAATCCCTAACTCCCTAAGAACATCACCAAACCAACCCGACCCCCTCACCACCACCAGAATTAAGCGAAGTATCACTCCCTCCATCCCCACTGAAGAGACAACTGAACCCTTCCTAACACTTATGGGGATATTGGTGATATAGTGTGGGGCAAAAGCAATCTTCTTTCACTCCCAGCTCCACTGTAGGGAAGTAAAGGTAGATGTAGCCCCAGGACAGGAATACCAGGATTTGGAGTCTTGTAAGCAGGTGGCTTTGAAACACAGTTTAATGACACATATTTAGGAATCTTTGGAGCAGGTGAGGGCATCCCATACTTGATCATGGCAGTTACAAAATCTTTCAAACTGCACAAAAGTGGACTGTTTTCATCCAGCAGGGGAGTAACCCAGCATAAGTTTTTTCCTTTGAGGAACAGGCAAATAAAGCCCACCCCTCTTTTCCAGGAACCACTGAAAACACTTCAAAAGGAAACTCTAATACAGAGCTGCTAAGTTATTCAGTTTCAGGAGGGAGACTTTTTGGATAAACCTGGTTGAACTTACACCCCCAAACAGTGTAAGATTTATAGTCCTGATTCTACCCACTGAAATCCATTTTGTAGGTTCCAGAATATGTCATGATAGGTTTGTCAGAAAGCAAGGACTGGCCTTAAATCTCCCTCTTCAAACTGGGTAACTTGGCGGAAAGGAAATTTACAAATTTGTTTCCTATAATTTTCTCCATGTTTTGCTACTATTATGGGTAATGGCCCTTAAAGGAAATGGCCCCGAGTACTTGAAGAAGAGGATGACCCTCTACAAACCTCCAAAAACACTAAGGTCCTCCCAAGGGGTATCCCTAATCACACCCTCTCCAAAAGACATTACACGATGTGATACCCGCAAGCAAGCTTTCTCTGGAGTAGCCCCCACACTCTGGAATGCACTCCCTGAAAGGCTCCGCTTAACACAAGACTATCTCTACTTCTGGAAACAGGTGAAAGCTTGGCTCTTCAACCAGGCCTTTAATGGAAGAAGTTACTAACTTGTTCATTTCACTCACATACACAAGGAGCGACACAGGCTGCACATATTGCAGCAGGACATGTTTATTCACTCTTAGCCTAGCTGAGATGACATTTAATCATCTTTCTGACCCCATGTGCAACTTTCTTTAAATTAGTCACCTTATTTTCTAACTTCTTTTACTCTCTTACCTATCTATAGTTCCATCTTTGCTTATACCCTATGCTGTCTATTAAAATGTTCTATTACATATTGTGTTGACATTGTAAGTAGTATACTATCAGGTTTATTTTCGAAAGAGAAGGGCGCCCATCTTTCGACACAAAGGGCATCCTTCTCTCAGGGTCGCCCAAATCAGTATAATCGAAAGGCGATTTTGGATGTCCCCAACTGCTTCCTGTCACGGTGATGACCAAAGTTCCCGGGGGCATGTCGGAGGCACAGCAAAGGCGGGACTGGGGCGTGCCTAACAGATGGGCGTCCTCGAGTGATAATGGAAAAAAGAAGGGCGTCCCTGACGAGCACTTGGGCGACTTTACTTGGCCCATTTTTTCTTATGACCAAGCTCAAAAAGGTGCCCAAACTGACCAGATGACCACCGGAGGGAATCGGGGATGACCTCCCCTGACTCCCCCAGTGGTGACTAATCCCCTCCCACCCTGAAAAAACTTAAAAAACTTTTTTTGCCAGCCTGAAATGTCATACTCAGGTCCATCGCAGCAGTATGCAGGTCCCTGGGAGGAGGAGGTATGTGTGTCAGCGGAGGCATAGCGAAGGCGTGGACGTCCTTCTTTCAAACATTTTGGATGTCCTGAACTGCCCCCCCCCCCACAGGGACAGCCAAATTTCAAGGGAATGGAATGGAGTGGAGGAGTGGCCTAGTGGCTAGAGCACTGGTCTTGCAATCCAGAGGTGGCCACTTCAATCTCACCACTGCTACTTGTGATCCAAAATCCAAAAATAAAGGGGGTGGCAGAAGCATAGCAGGCATGGATGTCCTTCTCACAGAAACATCCACATTTTGGACGTCCTCAACTGCCATTGCAGGGATGGAGGCATAGTGAAGGACATCCTTCACCCATACTCTAAAAAAAAAAAAAAAAAAAAAGACATCCCTGACAAGCACCTGGACTTGTATTTTCTAAGGTTGTAGATGACAATTTATTTAAGGCTGTAGACGGCTATTATACACGCAGCTTGTCTGCATGTATGAAGCCGTCTTTGGGATACGCAGAGCAGCCATGCATAATGCTTGGCTGCTCTGCACTGGCTTCCCCTCCTTAGGAAGGAAATCGTGTGCAAATGAGCTAACAGTGAGCAGCTCATTTGCATGCGATTTCCTTCATGCATGCCCGTTCCTTTCCGAATCGCTAAGGGATCGGTAAAGGAAAGGCTTTTTTTCCGTTCAGTTAGTGCATCAGTTAGTCCACTGCAGTGCCCCCTAGGGTGCCCGGTTGGTGTCCCAGCCTGTCAGGGGGACCAGTGCACTACGAATGCTGGCTCCTCCCATGACCAAATGAGTAGGATTTGGTCGTTTTTGAGATGGGTGTCCTCGGTTTCCATTATTGCTGAAAACTGGGGACAACCTAAATGTTGAGATTTGGGTGTACCCGACCATATTATCGAAACGAACATAGGCGCCCGGTATAAGAGGCTTGGGGAGGCTAAGCCTCCCCAGCCAGAAGTGGAGCAAGGGCGGGTGGACCGGACTGCCCCGGGTGCAGCTCCCGCTGCCTTGAACATCTCTCTCCCTCCCTCCCTCCCGTGGACCACGCGATCATTACGCCCCCCCCCCCGACTACTGCAGTATCGCTCTCCCCTCCGCTCCTGTCCTGTCACGTCGTCTTTGAACGTCGAGGATTCCTTCCGGTAGCAGCAGAATCGGCAATGATGTAAGCGCTGCTTTCAGCCTGCCCGGAAGCACTCTCTCTACAGTTTCCCGCGTAAGAGGGATGCTGTCGCTGTCCAGAGAAGGCTTCTGGGGCAGGCTGAAAGCAGCGCTTACATCATTGCCGATTCTGCTGCTACCGGAAGGAATCCTCGACGTTCAAAGACATGACAGGAGCGGAGGGGGAGAGCGATACCGAACTAGTCCGGGGGGGGGGGGGGGGGGAGAGCGATGCATCATGCCAGCCAGTGAGGATGGGAGGTGCCACATCTAAGGGGAAGAGGGAGGAAGGAAAGCAATGGCAGGGAATGGGAAAAGGGGGGTGGAGAAAGGAGTGAGTGTGATGGGAGCAAGAAGGGGAGGGAAGAGAAAGGTGGGATGCATGAGGATGCTGGAGGAGAGAGAGAGAAAGTGGAAAAGAGCAGGGGAGAGTCAGAGAGAGAGGGAGAGAACGAGGGGACATGGAAGAGAGCAGGGGACAGGCAGAGCGATGGGGAGCGAAAGAGGGGACATGGAAGAGCAGGGAGCAGAGAGAGAGAGAGATGGGAGAGAAAGAGGGGGACATGGAAGAGAGCATGGGAGAGCCAGAGAGAAGAGCTGGATGGAAGAGGAGAGAGAGAGATTAGTGGAAAGATGGGGGAGAAAGAGGGGACAGGGGGAGGAGAGAGAGAGAGAAGGGGCTGGGGAGAAACTGGGGGAGACCCTAGCTGTCAGACGGAGAAATGCTGAATGAAAGGAGGGAGAAAGAGGGAAAATGCTGGAAGGAGGGGGCAGAAAGAGGGAAGACACTGGACGTAAGGGTAGGGAGGGAAAGAAAGAGGAAAGACACTGGAAGGATGGGGATAGAGAGGACATGCTGAATGGAAAAGGGTCGAGAGAGAGAACTGTTTAGAAGGAAGGGAGATAGAGGGAGACAATGGATGGAAGGAGAGGGAGACAATAGACAGAAGGATTGGGAGAGGGTAATGGGTAGAAGGATGGAGAGAGAAAGAGGGATTACTTTGGATGGAAGGGTAGAAGAGAAAGACATGGATGGATGGAGGGGAGGGAAGAGAGGAGAAATGTTGGACAAGGATGGAGGGAAGGAAAGACAAAGGAAGGAGATGCACACGGATGGAGTGGAAGGGAGAGAGGAGAAATGCTGGACATGGATGGAGGGGAGGAAAGACAGACAGAGGAAGTTCATGCACATGGATGGAGGGAGACATGCTGGATTTGGATGGAGGGGAAATTGCTGAATTTAAGGGCTGGATTGGAACACTTTGAGGGCAGATGCTGAAACTGGAGAAAGGATAGGGACAGGGCGACAGAAAGTAGACAGGACGCATAAGGACACAGGAGGATGGTGGACATGTTGAGAGAAAAAATATCAAATGGAAAGAAGACACTGGGACCAAAGAATAGAAAACTAAATGATCAGACAACAAAGGTAGAAAAAAGTATTTTATTCAGAATTTATTAACTGGAATATGTCAGCTTTTGGAAATGTGCATCTGTGATATTTTGCTTGTAAGTTTCAATTTTTCTAGTATTGCTGCATGCTGAGTCTGACTTCTTGAGGTAACTTTCCAGTTTTGCCTTCATATCTGTTGTCATGTGTTTTTCATGTGTAATCAAGGTGCAGTACTACTAGTGTGTAGTATTTACAGCCCTTTTTTGTTTGTTTTTTTTTTTTTTTTTTTTTTTTTTTTTTTTTTTTTTTTTTTTTTTTTTTTTTTCAATAGGTTGTGTACTGGTGTTCTAGAGCCCGGTGTAATTACAGTGCTGCTTTTCCACGCATAAGGTTGTAGCTCATCCTGTCCTTGGAATTAGTGCTGTTATGGTTTGCTAAGGTTATGAGTGTGTTTTGCACAAGTTTGTGTATAGTGTTTTGCAGTGGAGAGATTGTGTATTGGCATTACTGAGGTGGCACCAAAACATCGGAAAGGGAGCCTAAATCATGACACACTACCTCTTGAAGGATCTACATATAGTTGTTAATAAAAGGAGCTCATTGTGAACACTATCCACCCTAAAAGGGTGTTTTGTGGCTCTACATGAGAATTGTGATATTATGATCCCTTGTTTCATATTGTTGACGGTCTGCATTTTCTATATGGGTGGTATATTGGTGTATTAGGGTCTGCCTAGTGTTATGGTACAGTAAGGTTCTGAGTGTGTTTTGCACAAATGTGTGCATAGTGTTTTGCAGTTGAGCGATTGTGGTTAGTATATGCTTTGAGCAACCACTTATTATTTGACATATGATACATATCTAATATCTAAATTTAATAAAAGGTATTGTGACTATTTTATTTTTACTTATTTTTTTCCTGTGTTAATTGTGGCTATAAGCTCCGCCCCTGGCTCCACCCTAACCCGCCCCCTTTAGCCCCAAACAGTTGGGCCACCGACCGCCTATGGAAACGAAGATGGACGCCCATCTTGTTTTGATAATACGTGTTTCCCCGCCCCTTTGCGGGGACGTCTTGTGAGGACGCCCTCAGGAAAACTTGGGCGCCCCATTCGATTATTCCCCTCCACGCCATACTTTGTATTGTTATTTGAATATTTTTTACTGCTGTAATTGTCTATTGCTTATGTTTGATTTCTTCTTACTGTATACCGCCTTTAGTGAATTGTTTCAAAAAGGTGGTAAATAAATCCTAATAAATAAAATATTTCACTGCACACCATGCTGAAAATGTTCATGTATTGTGACTCCAATTCCTTTTCCTGTGAGCTAATTTTGATACAGAATCTATTGATTAGCAGTGGTGCATGTAACTGCTGTTCCCCATGCTGGTGCAGATGTACAGGCTGTGTAGCTAGATTTGTGGAGTGTAGTTGCAGGAGATATGGTGCAGAGGCATGCGTCCCAGGGCAAACTTTACCTACAACTAAGGATCTTTTATGTGCCTATGCCGTACCCACTTAAATTCTGGTACTGTCTGTGTCTCCACCACTGCCATCACCCACTGGGAGGCTATCCCACCATCCTTTTTGTGAAGAAGCATTTACTTATACCATGACACATGAGAAGAATCTGTGATGGATGGAATTGAATTCATGGTATTTCACTAACCAGTATTTATAAACCTATTTCATGTCTCAGTCATTTGTTTGATGTGAATCACCATTTCACCTCCTTACCAGCCATGCCTTCATTTCCTTTTTACAGTTGACATGTCACTTCCTCACTGCTCTATCCCAATGTACTCTTTCAGCCAAGCAGAGGGGAACTAGCAGAACAATTGTGGAGGAAATCCAGAAAAGGGGCGACTTCCCTTAGCTGACTGCTGGAAACCTCATTATGTCACTATGGATAATGGCCAAGATATTTGTAGGCAGTTTCTCTGTATATATTTGACAAAATTTACAATAACATATACAGGATCCCTTAGTTTTTCCCACTTTTATTCTGCCAGAAAAGCATTTTCTGCCAGAAATTACCTTACACAAGAAATGATGTACATTGCCAATAGGATGAGTCAAGAAGACCCTTGCTGGAAAGGAGCTCGTTCCTGACTTCTGATTTGTGTTGGTGAAGGAACAATTGGGTCTGAGTATAGATCTGCTGTTTGAACCCAAATTCTGTACTGGCTCTTGATTGGAACTGGTTAACTGGCAAGAGAAGACTTTATCTGTGCTATTGGAAGATAGGAAACTATAACAACCTTTCTGAGCATGGGAAACTGCTGACGATCAGCCAGGGCCCTTTTAAGGTTCTCTGTTAGCACAAAGCCAGCCACCAAAAATGGAAACCAGAAGCTCTGTGTAATTTATGGCATACCTTAGGTTTCCAGCACCTGGGGCCCAATATTTATATTTACTCCCCTGCTAACACACATCATCATCATCTCTGGCCCCTGCTCGCCCACCCCAGGCAGTCCTAGTCCACCTGACTGCAGGAGGACACAGCTGACAGTGCAGTGGGCCCAGTGATTCTCCAACCTGCAGTTCCAGCCACAAGTGCTTCTCCTGCCTATGCAGTTCACAGTCCTCTTCTTGTCTTTACTTCCTCCCTTACATCCATCTCTGACACGTTCTTTCATTTATTTTCCTGCTTCTGCATCCACTCTATCAACTATCTGGATAGTGACTGACACTGAAAATTCAGCTGTATCTTTAAACATTGTGGTAGAATTCAAGGGAAACGCTGACCACAGAATTTAAATATGGGGGGGGGGGGGGGAGGTGGAATTCCTTTGCTTCATAGTATAGGGAGTTCAGTATCAACACTGGATGCTTTCTTTTACACTCTCAGTAGTTCTGAGGGTTTTCACAAAATGTTTAGCAATGGTGGCAGCCATAGGAGCCGATTCTATGGGTACTGTGGGTGCTTGAGCACCCCCAATATTGAGAATATTTCTTGTATGTGTCCAAGGAGGGGTTATTTCCACTGGCCCAATAATTTTGGAAAGTTGGCTTCTATGGTGGCAGCCTTTTCAAAAAATAAAATAAAATAGAATAGGAGCGGAGGAGTAGCCTAGTGGTTAGTGCAGTGGACTTTGATCCTGGGGAACTGAGTTCAATTCCCACTGCAGCTCCTTGTGACTCTGGGCAAGTCACTTAACCCTCCATTGCTCCTGGTACAAATAAGTACCTGAATATACTATGTAAACCGCTTTGAATGTAGTTGCAAAAACCACAGAAAGGTGGTATATCAAGTCCCATTTCCCTTTCCCTCATCTAGATGATTGGTTAGTAAATGGCTCTTCTCCTGAAGTGGCCAAGCAGTGCTCTCAAGGTAGACTATTCTAACCAACGAATATGCTTACAATCTGTTCTGGCAAGTAAATGGGACAATAACAATAGTAGCCGCAGTCACATTGGCAGAGGTGGTAAATAAACAGTATATATAAATTCTTGATATCTCCTTTGTATCATTTCCTTCTTCCTTCCTTCTGAAGTAGTGGATCCAAAATGCTGCAGTCTTAGAAAGTTACACGTTTGAACTGCTGTAACGTTTTTTTTAATATTTCACATAAAAGGATGGGGTTTTTGGACTGTTGTATTGCAAATTGCCTGATTTAACAGAATTCATTAAAACTTCATTTTTTTTTTGTTTCTGGTGACTTTATTTATTTATTTATGTGTTCATGGTTCTTAGTTGGAAGGTAGAGAGGACATCAATGGTTTATATAGTTAGATTTGGAATTTTTGAGGTAGGTTTCAATTTCTTTTCTGGGATGAAGTTAGCTGTAGTATTTTTAACAACAGTGCAGTAGATAGTATAAATACGTATCAAAGAAGATTGTCTCTTACAGTCTTAGATGTTAGAGATGCTGGGAGGAACAAAAATTCTGAAATTCCAAAGCAGTGATTCAGATGGTTTGGTCCTGATGGGATATGTGATGGTCCCCAGAAGATTTGGTGCTGTAAGTGGTTTGTAGTTTATCTTTCAGCTTCCAGAGCTCTTCCAGGAACCTGTAGAGATGATAGAAGGCCCTGGTTGCCCTGCTGAAAATACACAACCAAGCTAACCCCTCTGTTTACAAAGCTTTGCGGTATTGCCGACATAGCCTGTTCGAAGTGAATAGGCTGCGTCGGCAGTACCGCACCGCCAACTGCTAGCACGGCTTTGTAAACAGGGGCCTAAGATTCTCCTGTACTCCTTTGTCCTAGGACTGGGTGCAGCAGGTTCCTAGAGCTTAAGTGGCCACTGTCACTGCAAACGCTCCTAGACTTCTCCTTATATATTGCCTTGACTAGGGTAGCCATGTATCTCTCCTACATTTGCTTGGACTTAGACAGCTAGAGCAGGTCATTTAGCTGGGGAACCAAAGAGCCAAAGACACAGATTTGAACTGAGCACAGGATTTTGTACCCTAGGAAGGTTCGCTCCAAAACTAAGCTCCTCCCCTCATTATAATAGTGAACACCATGGAAGCTCTCTAGCAAGAAAGTACTCTGAATACAGGACTCCATGCTGTCTATATATGTTCAGTAATTCGTCGTTGGTTTAAGCTTTAGAATTGAGTAAAGCAAAGCATGCCTTTAAGATCTGATGATGTTAGCAGTAACACAGGGATTAGAAAGGGTGAGACCTGTTGTATTTGAGAGCACCTTCTGTTTTCACTTTCTGCATTAGGCTGATCTGTCTTTGCTTGTTCAAAAGTCAGCTTATTATGCACTGTCCACTGAGGGAGTGAGCAACATACTCTAGTACTAGGCCTAAGCACATTTTCTTTTTCTTTGTTTCTGAAATGCCTCTAGGAGGATTATGTGCACAGCAAAATGACAGAAAAGTTTGCCTTATGGAGTTTCATCATTTATCACAGCTTGTGAACTAAGTGAATGAATTGCAGTAGATATTGCTGAATATCGGTGATATTTGGATAAATTCCAGCCGCTGCGTTATACCCAGATAATCCATGCCAGTAGCCGGGTATAGCCTAGCACAGAATATCCACAACTGTGATGTTTAAATACTAACTGGTCAAAAATCAACATTATAGTCATTAAAACAGCTCAAGTACACTTGATGCAGTGTAGGGTTTAAATGTTGTAGGATTTAAATTTTGATTGCAACTCACTTTGGGCATTCTTTTGATGAAGTGTATAATGAAATGGAGCTAAGCAAATAAATATTAACAAATAAAAACTGTATTTTACTGTATATCCTTTGCAAGAAGGTGCTAAAGGTCTCAGACTGGGAGATCTCTAGGCAGATGTTCTTCTTGGCACAGACTTTCTGGAAGTACAGAATGCAATTGTAGATGAACTCAGTAGCAGAAGAAATCTCCAACAACGGACAGTCCCGACAACAGTTCCATTTAACATCAATGTAGTAATAACACAGCTCATGAATCAGCCTTTTACACTCAGAATAGAAGAACTGAAATTCTTGATCTAGAAAGTTATTTCTCTTCTTTCCCAACCTAATAGAACGCTAAAAAGGAATTACACAAAGGGGCTTGGAAAATGTTCCATTTTAGAAGCAAAATAACTCTCCTAAAATTCAGTAGAATGGAACCAGCTTTGTCATGGAGGAAAAAGCAGTCTCTACACCAAATTCATTTCTAGACAGGCCATTGGTCTCCATGTTAATTATTAACATCTTTTCCAGAATCCCCAGTCCTAGCCCATGAACCAGTTTTTTCCTCATATTGTCTGAGTTTACCTCCAGGTCACTTTGCACTTGATTAAAGCAGAACATTTACTCACTTGTGCTGCACACCATACGCTTCCTGCCCTAATACTGTCTGCCAGCATGTAATCCCATCATCTGAGGATAAAGATCCCTGGTGGGAATCCTTATACTCCCATATTTATCCATACCCACTTCATTTGGGCTTGAACTGGATAATCCTGCATAATTGTGTCAGCATGGGTGACTTCCTAGCATGCTTCATGGGATCCATATTCACCTGCTGCTTTGGTGGGAGGATAGAGTCTGTCCTTTACATGGTTATATTTCAGCTGGGCTGCAGCCACTTTATTTAAACACCTGTTACTACAGTTCTGGCTTCATTTTGGGGCCCTTCTTATTCAGGAACCTAGAACTCAGAAAACCTGATCTGATCTGTTGGTTGGTCTCCTCCGGGTTTCTGTGAAATCTGCCATCTACAAGTTTGGGGGGAGGGGGCAACACCTAGCTGGGGAGAAACCCTTAGACTCTAGGATACTGTTCTAGACAATGATGTGTGATGTGTTCTCACCTACAAGCTGCTCACTATGTTGCTGTGTCGACTGGTTCAGTGGATGTCTCCACCAACTTTGTTACTGAATGAAGGACTTTGTTCATGTCCTTCTCTGGAGAATTATATTCTAGGCTTGAATATTTAACATACATAAGTACATATAAGTACATAAGTAATGCCATACTGGGAAAAGACCAAGAGTCCATCGAGCCCAGCATCCTGTCCACGACAGCGGCCAATCCAGGCCAAGGGCACCTGGCAAGCTTCCCAAACGTACAAACATTCTATATATGTTATTCCTGGAATTTTGGAGTTTTCCAAGTCCGTTTAGTAGCGGTTTATGGACTTGTCCTTTAGGAAACCGTCCAACCCCTTTTTAAACTCTGCTAAGCTAACTGCCTTCACCACTTTCTCCGGCAACGAATTCCAGAGTTTAATTACACGTTGGGTGAAGAAAAATTTTCTCCGATTTGTTTTAAATTTACTACACTGTAGTTTCATCGCATGCTCCCTAGTCCTAGAATTTTTGGAAAGTGTGAACAGACGCTTCACATCCACCTGTTCCACTCCACTCATTATTTATATACCTCTATCATGTCTCCCCTCAGCCGTCTCTTCTCCAAGCTGTATAGCCCTAGCCTCCTTAGTCTTTCTTCATAGGGAAGTCGTCCCATCCCCGCTATCATTTTAGTCGCCCTTCGCTGCACCTTTTCCAATTCTACTATATCTTTCTTGAGATGCGGCGACCAGAATTGAACACAATACTCAAGGTGCGGTCGCACCATGGAGCGATACAACGGCATTATAACATCCTCACACCTGTTTTCCATACCTTTCCTGATAATACCCAACATTCTATTTGCTTTCTTAGCCGCAGCAGCACACTGAGCAGAAGGTTTCAGTGTGTTATCGATGACGACACCCAGATCCCTTTCTTGGTCCGTAACTCCTAACGTGGAACCTTGCATGACGTAGCTATAATTCGGGTTCTTTTTTCCCACATGCATCACCTTGCACTTGCTCACATTAAACATCATCTGCCATTTAGCCGCCCAGTCTCCCAGTCTCGTAAGGTCCTCTTGTAATTTTTCACAATCCTGTCGCGATTTAACGACTTTGAATAACTTTGTGTCATCAGCAAATTTAATTACCTCGCTAGTTACTCCCATCTCTAAATCATTTATAAATATATTAAAAAGCAGCGGTCCTAGCACGGACCCCTGAGGAACCCCACTAACTACCCTTCTCCATTGTGAATACTGCCCATTTAACCCCACTCTCTGTTTCCTATCCTTCAACCAGTTTTTAATCCACAATAGGACATTTCCTCCTATCCCATGACCCTCCAATTTCCTCTGTAGCCTTTCATGAAGTACCTTGTCAAACGCCTTTTGAAAATCCAGATACACAATATCAACCGACTCCTCTTTGTCCACATGTTTGTCCACTCCTTCAAAGAATTGAAGTAAATTGGTCAGGCAAGATTTCCCCACACAAAAGCCATGCTGACTTGGTCTCAGTAATCCATGTCCTTGGATGTGCTCTGTAATTTTGTTTTTGATAATAGCCTCTACCATTTTCCCCGGCACTGACGTCAGACTCACCAGTCTATAATTTCCCGGATCTCCCTGGAGCCTTTTTTAAAAATGAGCGTTACATTGGCCACCCTCCAATCTTCCGGTACCATGCTCGATTTTAAGGATAAGTTGCATATCACTAGCAGTAGCTCCGCAAGCTCGTTTTCAGTTCTATCAGTACTCTAGGATGAATACCATCCGGTCCAGGAGATTTGCTACTCTTCAGTTTGCCGAACTGCCCCATTACATGTGCACTATTTCATTTATGATGTACTATTACAGAATAACATATTTTTGTTTGAAATTTGTTTAGATCTCTTTTCTCAGTTTCCTTAAGAAGAGAGAAGTAATTTGTGTCTATGATTGGTCCCATAGGAAGGGAGCAGTAATCTCAGCATCAAAAATAGTCCTACTATTCTTTGAAATATCAATATTGGAATCAGAAGTACAATCCATTCTTGCTAGTGGTAAAATCTGGACTGAATAAACTGGTTCTAAAAAATAATGCCAAATGACAACCCTAATGGTAAAATTAATAGGTTTTAATAATAAACAGTGCAGCAACACCCTGATTTACTGACATTTCCTTATTGGTGCAGAAGTTCCAAGTTATCAGTTTCAAGAGGAAGACCACTCCCTGATCTATCATAATATATTATTTATTTATTTGGATTTGCTCCCACCTTTCAGTAGTAGCTCAGTGTGAGCTACATTGAAGGTACACTAGGTTTTTCCCTGTCCCTAGACGGGTAACGAACTAATTTTGTACCTGAGGCGATGGAGGGCTAAGTAACTTTGCACAATATCACAAGGAACAATAGTGGAATTTGAATCAGGCACCCCCTTTGATTCTGAGGAACTGAGTTCGATTCCCACTGCAGTTCCTTGTGACTCTGGGCAAGTCACTTAACCCTCCATTGCCCCAGGTACAAATAAGTACCCATATATACTTTGAATGTAGTTGCAAAAACCACAGAAATGCAGTATATCAAGTCCCATTCCCTCTAACCACTAAGCTCCTCTGTTGTAGGACCTGCAGCACTAATTTCAATGTGTAGAATCAATAACTTCTTTGGAATGCAAGTTCAAAACCAGGGCTAACAAAACAAATCTCCCTCCTGGAGCTAGATAAGTGGCAGCTCAGGTGATTATCTTATAAAATGGAGAATACTGTTGGGGGTTTTTTTGTCATGTTTTGTTTTGGAAATATTATTCTACAGAAATCAGCAGTGTTTCCACTCTTTTAAGCGCATAATTATTCTCAAGATATATATATATATGACAATTACGTTTTGGATTGGGAAAGAAAGCTAATAAGGAGCTATCTTGTAAAAGAATCCCTTCCACAAAGCCTTATCCCCTGGGAGGAGAACCACTTCCAAACTGGATGTTTTAAAGAGAGTGAAACAGATCCCTGCCCCCTTAAAAAAAATTCAATCATGCAAGTTCATCGAAGTTGAAAAAGTTTTCGTAGAAAAAAAAAAGTTTGCAGCTGGCCAGTAATTGGCCAGGCGGTTTCCCAGGGCGACGGTGATGCAGTGGGGAAGGGGCTGGATCTGATTCCAGCTGAGTCCCATTTCTAACCTCACGGCAGCACTTTCCTTACCCTCCTCCCCCGCCGTTTTTTTAAACTTTAATTGATGATGGAATAGAAAAGGAGGAGAAACAGGATCAGGGCTTCATTCGGAACTGCTTTCTCTCTATACCAATTTTCACTCCCCCCCTTCATTAAATATCTAGTACCGGCAAGCTACATGTGAACGCATAGGGTATAAAAACTCACTTCCCCTCACTCTCTTTTCACCTTCACAGCGCACCTTGTCCACTTACTTCATTTTTTTTTTTCTTTCTTTCTTTCTCCAAAACAAAGTAAACCTTGGAGTTTCATTTGGAGCACCTTTTTCACAGCTAAGCACCAAGGTCTCCCCCCCTTCTTAATAAAACACTTTGAATTAAAAAAGAAAAAGGAAGCAAAAGTACTTTCTTTAAAGCACCACTATCCAGGAGGAAGAAGAAAACCTTAAAAATAAACTGTGGAATCTGTGGACGAAGCGGCTGTGAAACTTTCCAACATGAGCAACCTCAAACAGCAGCAAGACATTGAGCAGAGCAATAGCAACAGTGAGGAAGAGGTGAGTTGGACTCGCCTTTCTGGTTTGATGTGAGATTTCCAAACGAAAGAAATCTGACTTCGTTTTTGAAATTATTTCTGAACTGCTGGTTAGCCATACGAGGGAGGTAAGTCTGAGTCAACTTCCGAGCTTATAAAAGAAGAGAAAGTGTGAAAGATTTGGGCATGGGATAATTTGGAGTCTCCCTCCCCCCCCCCCGCCCAAGGAAGCGGTGAATTTCATTCTGCTTTTAGCACTGGGTTTAATATGTATTAAGTTGTAGGCGAAAAGGATATATATATTTTTTTTAAGTACAGTGAGTAACAAAAGTTGAGGTTCAGTGTGGCGTTAACCTGGAGTTGGTGGTGATGGTCGGTGATGTCTTTTAATTGCTTTTGTTCCTTTGATGTTGGGGTAACCAGCTGATAACACTGATGCTGGGATGCAAAAGTGTCAGGTCATATGTTCTGGACCGGGCTAGTTCTTGTGCTGCAGAATGGGCTAAAAGAAACTTTGTATGGGCCTATATTTCTGCTATAGGGTCTGTGGTCTGATGTAAAGAAGTTTAAAACATTCTAGGATTTCGTCTTTCAAAATGCAGAAGAAAGAAACTCTATAAGGTGCCTCTGGGGTCACAAATGGGCTGTGCGCAGTTCTTGCGGGATGACCGATTTCCGCCAGCTGTTTGTGTAGTAAATAATCGAGTTGGGCAACAATTCGAACTATGCCAATGTGGCCTTGTTTTAGGTTTCTGGTCTAAATGTAATTAGTAGTAAATGTATATTAAGTGAAGTATAAGAGCAGCGTTTGGCTTCAACTTCAATGACCTCTTTACAAATTTTCGGAGCTGGATGGTTTTGTTTTTTTTAAATCTGGGGTGGGTGACAAGGAGTTGGGATAAGTGTTGTTAATTTTTCAAACATGGTAAGACGTATAACTACATTCCTTGATGCCTCAGGTGTGAGCATTAAGCATTAACTCCTTTGGCTTACCCTTTCCAAATTCTAATGATCTCTACAATGTGGTAATCAATGGACAACTATTTAAAAATACATAATTGGGCATCGTATTTCCTGTAGTAATCCCTTTTTCTGTGGTTGTCGGGACTTACTGTCTTGAATTGCATCTTCCATCTACTGCTCTCATCATGGAAGTTGCCAACCAAGGGAACTGCCTAGCCTTGCCTAATGTTAAGGCTAGCCCTGCCTAGTCTGTCCTTGACACAATAAATATATGTAGGGGACTATTCAGATCTAGGCCTTTCTGAGAGGAGCTTAAGTTGGGTAGGTCAGAATTCCAATTCTGTGGTTATGTATAAACTTTATAGGACATTTCTGTTTTAATGTGTTAAGATAGTGGAGCTGTAGTCCCTAGCACTGGCCAATAGGATCATGAGTTTTTGGAGGGAGAGAAGCTTCTAGCTCTTCTGTACACCTGAGTAATTTATTGGGTAAACTTGGAGATGGCAACTTGAATCCTAGTAATAGGACTCACATTATACAATATCAGAAATATAAACACGTAGCACTGTAAAACAAATATGATAAATACCAGAACACAAATGCTATCATAATAGGTAGCATGAAAGAAATTCATATAACATACTATGTCAGCACAACAGAAATCATACATCTTTAGTAGTATGAATTAAAGCATTCACATAGCAGATATTATGCTAATAGCGTTCCTACAATGAAACACTTTTAACAGGTAGCCAGGGGGACAAGTGCAGTTGATATATAATGGGACAAGATGGCTAGTACAAAGTCAATAGGATAAATTGGCCAAACTTGGTTGTGTTACACTAAAATGAGTTTAACATGAGCCTCCCAAATTCTCTAGGGTGGCTGTTGCATGCCCATCCTAAAGGTTATGAATTGGGATAGTTAACTCTGGACTTCTATAGTTCTTTCTCTGGGGTAGCTGGTATGAAAGTAACTTCTATTAGGAGGACAATACTACATTGAAGTGGTCTAGACTCCAGTGCAATGGAGAGAAATTCTAGTAATGCAGGCTCTTTAATGTGCGTCTGGATCTCTATAAAACTTGTTCATCCAATATCTTGGAAATTTGCTTTCTGTAAATAATACATTCAGAAGAACTTCAGAGATGCTTGACCAAACTCCTTATCCTTTTCTCAAAGGTCTTCAATTTGTTTCCATATGCTTTTAAGATTGATCGTATTTAGTCATCTTCTGGTATTACATCTGAATCTTTCCGGTGTATTTTTTGGTTTTTAAAACGCATGTTACTTTCTACTATCTTATTCTGTGTAAGTGTCAAAATAGATAATTTCAGTTTGTGCAGAAATGCAATAAAGCTTTTTGATGGGGATGAGAAAATGTTAGTTGACTTGATTAAAAGGCCCGAGAGCTGGTCTCGATGGGCCCCGTTAAACGAGGGCTGGGCCCGTTAGAGAAGTTTCTGGAAGGGCAAGAGCGAGGGGAAGGGGTGCGAGGTGCCATGGGTGTGACGCGCGGGAAGGACGCGTTGTGAGTGGCCAGTTAAAAGCTGCTCCCTCGGCGGGCCTCGTGTGGGGGGCCGCTATTGGTGGATGGCGGAGTGGGGTGGGGTGGGGCTAAGAGGGAGAGTGAAAAGAGCTCCTCCGAGGATACGGGCGTCCTCCTGTTCCTTGGAGGCAGTTTGCCCACCCTCCTGCCCTGGCATGTGGTTGGGAGGAGGAGATAGAGGCAGTTTCCTGGTTGTGTTTTTTCATTCCAGCATATGGCCTGGGAGTTTCGTCGCAGCAGTAAAAGAAGCAATCAAACCCCGAGCTACAGGTGCTATGGCTCATGGGGGCTAAGCCAGGGCGTGACAGGCGGGTCGGGCGACCCGGAAGATGTGCGGAGGTCCGCACGGATCAGGGCCCTTGCTGGTAGGGTGGGGCCCAGAAGATGCCGACAAATTGCCGATTTGCTAATGCGGGGGGGGGGGGGGGGGCTGCTAACTATTAAGCCTGGACATATGTAACTCGGGGTAGGGGGGTCACATTGTTCATGTTAATTAATTTATGAAGTACATGGTTAATAAAGCAAGCTGCGGCCTATGGTTACCCAGCTTTAGTGTCGGAGAGTTATTGGGAGGGGGGCATGGGTGGAAGGGGGGGGGGGTAAGTGGGGTCGAACGGGTCCCAGCTCCAAAGTTTAACTGGATGCTAGGCTGAACCAGCATCTATTGGACAGCCTCAGTATTTAGCTGGTAAGCTAGAGTAGCATTCCCCATCTAGTCCATTAGGCTCTTTACAGCAGAGATTTGAACGACTTCCTGCTTTGCTGGAGATAGGTTTATCCTCTACCAGAAATCTAGCTGTAAGGGCATTGTTTTGCAGAATGGACACATGCTTTGAGATATTTATGGAATGGGAATAATTAAAGGCATGGTGTTCTGTGATGGACTATTGTGCTTTACTAGGGGATGTGATATACATTCCAATGATAGTAAATGATGGCAGGTAAACAGCATGCAGTGTTTAGGGATTTGTTTAATATTTTATATAGATGTATATCAAGACTTTAATGGTTCATAAATACACACATCTAGACCTCTTTACTCTCAGCATATGAACTTGTTGATGGTCTATGTTATCCAGCATTAAAAATAAATTGGCCCCACCCTTTGGAATGCTGTCTACTTTTTTGCTAAATTTAAACCAAGGTTAAAAACCTCTTTTTTTTTTTTTTTTTTTTTTTTCTTTGTCAGGCATTTGGTGTGGTTGGCTGTTAACTTGTCCAGTGGATTTTAACCTTTGATTCCTAGTTAAATCTTACTGTTATCCTTTCTCTGGTTTTTGATTTACTAGTTATACCATAGTGTGAACTGCTTTTGTATCTAAAGCGCAGGGTGGTATAGAAAGTTTTTTATTAGAGAAAATCAAATGTTCAACACTAGGTGAAAAGCAACATCTTTTGAATAACTTGAGAGAAATCCTTGCCTTGCCTATCCTATCAAATGCTTTTTTTTAAATTGCATTGCAAAACACAATATGAAATCTCAAGCAAAGAGAGAGAAAAAAATCTAGTTTCCATTTCTCCCAAGTAGACTACAAACAAGGACCTGATTGATTCCTCATAGCATGTTTCAGAAGTTCACTGGACTACATCTCTATTTAATACATTTATACCCCACATTTCCCACTAGTTGCAGGCTCAATGTGGCTTACATAGAACTGTAGGGAGGACTACAGTACAGAAAGTATCATTATACAATGTAAAAGTAAGGTAATAAGCAATTAGGTATCATTTTAAACAGCAAAGGTATCAAAGATAGTACATAGCTAAGTTAATAAGGTCGGAAAATCTTGCCGAGAACCATGAATGGTTAGGTTGAGTCTGGGAAGTAAGCCTTCTTGAACAGGATGGTCTTCAATAGTTTTCTGAAATTTAGATAGTTTTGGATTGATTTTATGGATTTGGGTAATGCATTCCATAGTTGTGTACCTAATGTAGGAGAAGTTGGAGGCGTAGGTAGATTTGTATTTAAGGCCATTACAATCGGGGTAATGTAAATTTAGGTAGGATCGGGTAGAATTGGAACTGTTTCTGGGTGGTAAGTCAACCAGATCTAGCATGTATTTGGGAACTTCTCCATAAAAGATCCTGTGAATCAAGATACAGATCTTAAAGGCAATATGTTCTTTAATGGAAAGCCAATGTAGCTGTTCACGAAAGGGCTTGGCAGATTCAAATTTAGGTTTGCCAAAGATCAGTCTCGCCGCTGTGTTCTGGGCAGTCTAAAGTTTCTTGATTAGATGTTCTTTGCAACTGCATAGATTACATTACAATAGTCCAGATGGCTTAGTACCATTGTATTAAATTAGGGAAAACATTTAGAGGAAAAGGTTTTATGCGTTTAATTCTCCATTGAGTAGTACATTTTCTTTGAGGTGCAATTGATTTGGGTTTCCAGGGTTAGATGCCAGTCGATTAGTGACTCAGTTTTGGTAACAATATAGAACAGATGATGGGATCAGAATCAGACCAGGGAAAAGGAGATGGAACAGTACACCAATTACCTCTAGACAAAAACATATCAAACCAGGGAGGCACTGAAATAGCCTTTTTGATTTAAGCTTTAATAATTAAGTCATTCTTTTCTTTCTTTGAGTAAAGTGGTGTGCTAGTCCACTTTTTAAAAGTAATAACACATTCAGCATAAGGGGATCCCTCCTGCACATGCTCATCTTCATGTGGCATATATCATTCAATACAAAAGTGTGAAGAAAGGTGCTTCATTGGAGAAACAAACCTGATAGACAAGAATCAATTTACACAGACGTATTAAACATTACAATTCCAACCAGCATGTCACCTCTGTGGGACAGCACTTTACAAACCAGAACACTACATCAATAATTTTATGGTGCGAATACTAAAGGAAACTTTAAGACAACCCAGGAACGTAAGACCTTTGAAGTCAAAATGATAAAATATTTTGACACCAACAGACCAGGACTTCAGATCTATCGCATAACCCATAAAACTATACTGCTTTGTCACCCTATTTATCACCCATCCATCTCTCCCTGTTTCTCAGCTAACCCACCTCTACCCTCTCCTGTGAGACTGTGTTATTGGAATGCTTTTGTTTCATTTATATAGTCCTATATTTGCCAGCAATTGCTCATTGCTGATTTAAAGAAGGTATTGCCTTTGAAAGCTAATCAGAAAATAAGTTTAAAAAGGATTTTCTTTTCAATGTTCTATTCATTACCTTTAAATTCATGGCATCTGTTGATCCCACCAGTAGTAGTTCCCCCCCCCCCCCTTTTCTAGGTGTCTTCCCCTATGGTATAGTCTTATAACTAAATTATTCTAGTTCATAACCTTGTATTACATAGCTAAGCGCATATACATGCTGTGCTTTGTTAAATCAATGGTTCAGACAGTAGCCAAAATGGGTCTTTTGCAAGTACCCAGCAGTTGCTAATGAAGTCCATTTTCTTAAAGAAAAAAGTAACTCGTGCTTGACAAATAGTTAATGATGGTGATGTGTGTTCATTTTTAGATGAATGGTAAATGACAGATGAGGGCCTTCTTCCCCCCCCCCCCCAATTTGCCTTTAAACAAACTTTTTAAACTAAGCAAATGCCCCAGTGCCCATGCAGGGGAGGAGCATGGCAGACAAACCAGAACCACTGGGAGAAGTAGGAGCCACCTAAATTTTCAGCAAGGTTCAAAGGAGGGTGGTGAGTCCTATCTTGCTCAGCAAGTAGCAGTGGTAGGAAAGTGTCAGAGGAAATGGGTTTCCCAAGCTGAACACTCAGCTTCTCATGAGGGGCAGGCAGCCCCAATACCCATCTAAACAAGCCGCCATGGAGGAGCTAGCATAGTTTTCCCAACAGACAATTACCAAGTAGCCTCCAGGTCAAATTCTTGTAGGTGGGTGATCCTTGGTCTACATAAATACAGTGATCAGCTGAGGGCACAGCTGGCAAAGACAGGGGAAAAGAATGCATTTGCTAGCGCTATCTGGAGTAGTCAAAGCTCCCTGCCTATCTCTCAATGCATCCTGTTCAAGCTCCTGGTATACAAGACTTGTACCACTGGTCATCCCTTATTTCTACTTCAATATCTTATTCCTTACTATCCATCCTGCAACCTTCGTTCCTTCCAGCAGAGTAAACTTGTTCCTTCCTTTCATGAAATATAGTCCGTTAGACTAGTTTCCCAAGTCTGGTCCTGGAGTATGTTTTCTGCATATCCACAATGAATATGCATGAGATTTGCATATAGTGGCGGCAGTGTATGCAAATCAAGTTCATACATATTCATTTCAGATATCCTGAAAACCTGACTGGCAAGGGGTACTTGGGAACTGCACTCTATATTCTCTATAGAAGGCCCAGAACTGTGGAATGCAGTCCCCCTCCACCTTGGCTTCAGTCAATGGCCATATCCTAGTGGAAATAAGGGCAATGATACTGGCAGCTAGGTTAGGGTACTATGGTTCTGGGCTATTTTGTAAAACTGTAGAGAACAAAACAGAGAAGGGGGAGTGGCTTTTGTATCTGTAGTAAAAACTAAGCTGGGGAACAAGGGACACGATAGTCTTGTCACAAAGTCAAAGGTCCAAATATAGCAGAGTACTTCCACTAAGGATGCACATTTTGGAGCATATTGGTTCATTCTGTGTTAATTTTAGCATATTTATTTATTTATGCATTTGTATCCCACATTTTCCCACCTATTTGCAGGCTCAATGTGGCTTACAGAGGTCTGTTATGGCATTGCCATTCCAGGATGTCATACAGTTGGTGCTGCATAGAGATTAAGGATGAAAAGAAGTACAAAGAAAATAGATATAGAAAGATGACTTTCGGATAGGGGTGGATTGGTGAGGCGGTATAGTTAAGCTATGGGTCCTCTTTGTAGGCCTTATTGGAGAGGTACGTTTTCAGGGATTTACAAAAGTTGGATATTTCGTCAATTGTTTTCAGGTCAGCTGGTAGTGCGTTCCACAACTGCGTACTCATGTAGGAGAAGGGAGGTCGCGTGTATAAGTTTGTATTTTAGTCCTTTACAGCTGGGGAAGTGTAAGTTAAGAAATTTTCGGGATGATCTTTTGGCATTTCTGGGAGGCAGGTCCACGAGGTTTAGTATGTAGGTCGGGGCGTCTCCGTGGATGATTTTGTGTACGATCACAATAGACTTAATACATTCAAATCTATGGATTAACATGCATATAATCTGTAAATGTTTTACGTTCTGTACACTTAAGAATTCCAAAATCATTGGAACGGATGGATGATATTCAGAAGGAAGGACCAAAAATGGTTTGGACAGCAGGAAACCTAGAGCTGGCTCTGCTTTCACCTGAATGTGAAGGGTGAGTGTGAACTGCAGTTAAGTTTGAAAGCAGCAGGTACCTGTGCAACAGCTCATTCAGGATGTTGGCACCTGGTGGCATTTCAGTTATCTGCTGGAGAGGTTAGTGGAGCAATAGGTAGCCTTGATCAAACAATGGACAAGATCAGTACTGAAAGCCCCCTGGGGCTACATGACTGGAGAAACATGACTAGGTCATAGAGATCCTGACCCTCTTCAAGGATGCCATAGAAGTGTTCCAGAAAGGTCACCTTGTATTGTCTTCAATAGTGAATATCTTGAAAGTAGTTTAAAAGTAATTTTGGTGATGGGGATTGGTATCAGATTTAGGTGCTGGTGGATTCCTTGCTTGTGCAAAGCAGGTGAAACCTTCACCAAGGAGGATATCAACATGCTAGCCACCCTGTGACCCATGGAATTGCCAACTTCTGCAATGCACCGAGTTACTGGAGAGAGAAACTGGGGATTCAGATAGAGGTACAGAGGAGCAGTGGGGATTCAGCAGGAGAAAAAGTAGGTATGCCATAAAGCAGTATTGTCAACTACCTCATGCTCTCCTGTCTCTCCATGATGGTCTTTGACACAAGCTGTAGATTAGTGATCAGCAGTAGCTTACAGGGCTCATTTGCCACAAGCAGATGTGTTGGCATACTGAACACACAATAGTCTGCAGTCTGGCCTGACTGCAAAGTATCTCCTGCCTACAAGTATGCCCTGTGAACAAATTCTCAATGGCAGGAAAGGGGTTGGGGGGGGGGGGGGGGGAGGGAATGGGACTTCATATACTGCCTTGTGGTTTTTACAACTACATTAAAAGCAGTATACATAGTATATACAGGTACTTAGTTCTACCTGGGGCAATGGAGGGTTAAGTGGCTTGCCAGAGTCACAAGGAGCTGCAGTGTGAATTAAACCCAGTTCCCCAGGGTCAAAGTCCACTGCACTAACCGCTAGGCTACTCCGCCACTATGTGTACTGTTTGTGGCTAAAACCAGACTTGATAAAATCTTGGTCTTATAAAGAAGCAATTTATGTCCAATCTTTGCCCTCAATGTCTTGTGGTGGACGACAGTTGCTGCCCCCACACCAGTGGATTCTGTTAAGCCCACTTGAATACTGGAAAGTAGATTTTTATTGCTGCTTCTGGTACTGCTGGTTATCTTGGTTTAGTGTGAACTGTTCTGCTGTACTAGTGCCACTCAGCTTCTTTTACATCAGTCGTGTAACCAGAACTGATGATCTGGGGGGGAGGGGGAGAGGGAGCAAGGTTAATATGGAGGGTGGCACTAGACAGTCTGAACTGTAATTAGCAAAGTCTCAATTCGCAACATAAACAGGACCAACCCATTGTTGGGTAAGTGAAAACTCAGATAATATGGAAAATAGTAACCCCTGAAACAATGCATAAAGAATGTAAAAACAGGGTCCCAGGTCACAATGGCACTGTTTTGCTATAAAAGCAGGGTCCCAGGTCTGAAACAAATTCTCAGATATGAGCTTCCTTCTGTGCTACACTGGAAAATAGAAAGAAACACAATAATGTGACTGTGTGTGTGTGTGTGGGGGGGGGGGGGGGTCAGATTAGCGAAGCTTGGTTAATCAAGACTACTGTACATGATGGGCATGAATGTTATAAAGAAACATCTCAATATATTTTGCAAAATACTCTAAAACCTCATCTAATATGGCAAATTTTACCATAATTTCTATATACTTCAACTTCATGACAGTTGATTATTAATCTGTATTATGGTAAATGTCTTGTTTTCTTAACTAATATAGTAATAGTAACATTAAAAAATTTTTTATAGTCTTATTTTATTTTTTATTTGTTGCATTTGTATCCCACATTTTCCTACCTTTGCAGGCTCAATGTGGCTTACATAGTACCGTCAGAGGCATTTGCCCAGTCGGTTGATAACTACAAGGTTGAATAGTGATCGAATGAGGTATATGGGGGGGGGGGGGGGGGGGGGGGGTTGGAAGGGATGAGGTGTGTTGTCCAGAACGATCATAGTCATGCTGTGTTTCCGGGTGAAGAGATTTACGTGGGGTCATTGGAGTAGGCCTTTTGAAGAGGTTGGTTTTTAGTGATTTCCTGAAGTTCAGGTGGTCATGGATTTTCACAGCTTTGGGAGGCCATTCCATAGTTGTGCGCTTATGTAGGAGAAGCAGGATATGTAACTTGATTTGTATTTCAGTCCTTTGCAGTTCGGGTAGTGTAGGTTTAGGTATAATCTTGACGATCTGACTGTTTTTATTGGTAGATCTATAAGGACTATGCTGTATATGATTTTGTGGATTAAGGTGTAGATTTTGAAGATAATCCATTCTTCGGGAACCAATGTAACTTTTCTCGAAGGGGTTTGGCACTTTCAAAGTGTGTTTTGCTGAATATCAGCCTGGCTGCTGTATTTTGGGCGGTCTGTTCTTTGCAACCCACGTAGATTCCGTTGCAATAGTCTGCATGACTTAGGACCATTTATTGTATTAGGTTTCGAAAGGTTGCTCTTGGGGGGGGGGGGGGAAGGTTTTAATCGTTTGAGCTTCCACATTGAATAGAACATTTTCTTACAGAATTTACTTGGCTCTTGAGAGTAAGGTTGTGGTCAAGTGTGACGCCGAGTATTTTCAGGCTGTCTGAGGTAGGGAGGGTTTGACCTGGGGTGTTTATGGTTGTGGGTTTGTACTTATGTTGGGAGAGGAGATGAGGCAATGTTTTGTGTTCTATTTCAGTTGGAATGAGTTTGCCCAGGAGTCCATGTTCAGGCCATCGTTGATTTTATTGGTAATTTCTGTCAGGTCATGTCTGAAGGGGATGTAGATTGTAACATCTGCATAGATGAATGGGTTAAGGCCTCGATTGGATAGGGACTGTGCCAGTGGAATCATCATGTTGAAGAGTATTGGTGGTGATGGTGATCCCTGAGGTACTCCGCAGACTGCTTTGAATTTTGATTTTACTTGATAAGTTCTGGTGGTTTAGAAAACCTTTGATCCAGTTTAGTACATTTCCTTCAATCCCAAGTGGCCAAGTAGTTAGTATGTTGTGGTTTACCATGTCGAATGTGCTCGACATGTTAAACTGGAGGAGGAGTATGCTTTTACCTATGGCTATCCTGCTTGAATTTGGCCAGGAGGGTGACTAGGACAGTTTGACTCCTTTCTTTCTCTGCTCATATGCAACAGATTGCCAAAACCTGTCGTTTTTCTCTACAACATTAGCAAAATCCGTCCCTTCATCTCTGAGCACTCTACCAGAACCCTTATCCACACTTATCACCTCTTGTCTTGATTATTGTAACCTGCTTCTCACCGGCCTCCCTCTTAGCCATCTCTCCTCTTCAATCAGTCCAAAACTTGCTGCGCAACTCATTTTCCGCCAAAGTCGCTATGCTCACATTAGCCCCCTCCTTAAGTCACTTCACTGGCTCCCTATCCGTTTCCGTATTCAGTTCAAACTTCTCTTATTGACTTATAAGTGTGTTCACTCTGCTGCTCCCCATTACCTCTCCACTCCTGTCTCTCCCTACGCCCCCCCTCGGGTACTCCGTTCTGTAGATAAATCTATCTGTTCCCGTCTCCTCTACTGCTAATTCTAGACTCTGTTCCTTTGCTGCACCTCACGCCTGGAATAGACTTCCCGAGCCTTTGCGTCTGGCCCTGTCTTTGGCCGTTTTGAAGTCCAGACTTAAAGCCCACCTCTTTACCACTGCTTTTGACTCCTAACCACTACTCACTTGCCCTGTCCTTTTACCTCGCCTATTTATTACCTTACCCTTAATTGTTCTGTCTGTTTACCTCTTATCTAGATTGTAAGCTCTTTGAGCAGGGACTTTTTTGTGTGTGTGTATGATGTACAGCACTGTCTATGCCTTGTAGCACTATAGAAATATTAAATAGTAGTAGTAAAAGCTTTCATTCAGAGGCTCCAAAGGAAAGCCAATATTTTAATGCTGTCTTGATTCATTTACAAAGCAATACTACACTTAAAATCATTCTAGATTTGTACCCTGGATGTAAAGTCTGAAAAATCTTTGGCCTTCAATCTCACTCTTTGGCATCTCTGGTTTAGCTGTTCACAAAGCCTCTTTATCATTTTGTAGACTTCTTATGTACCTCTATTTTATGGTATATAACAATGCGCACACTGATTTGAGGCATTGATATTCTGTTCAGAAGCAAATCAGCTTTGGGTATATTCAGACTATGCCTGGGTGTTAAAACATACTCATTTTGCAAACTAATAATGTTGGTATTAATAGTGGTTATAAATCTGTACTTGGAAGTGAATTTGTATTGTATACAGCCCTGCTGTGAATTAAAAGGGGATCTAGAAAGTTCTTAAATCTATATATTTCTACTGGCCCTTTTTAGTGAAGAGATTGGTGTTTATGCACAAGCTGTTTTTATAGCTTTCAGTCAGCAAATGCAAAGATAGTTACAGGCTAATGCTGTTAATCCAAAAAGTGATTCTTGTGACAGCTAAACTCAGGAGACTTACTAATGGTACTCAATGGTCCTGTTCATGCCATTTCCTTTATTGCAAAGTTGTTTTTTCTTTTTTTTACTTGCTCTTCTGGATCTTCAGTATTACTGGCAGTTCATATTCCATGTATTATCCTTTTTAAAACCCAGAATGCCACAGCTAAAGCCTTTTGACTTACTGAAGTTTTTGGATTTCAGGTTACTCAGAGTATACCACTATCAATTTAAGGTTGTGCCAAAATGTGTTGGTTAGTGTAATTGTATAGAACTCTTTCTACAGTAAAGCATTGTAGAAGGTGGTAACTTCCATAGTTGGTGGCTTTTACACAATATTGCAGAGAGGTATTCTACTTGTAAATGAATGCTTTTTATATGCTAGTACTCATTTTCAGTATTTGTAACTCAGGGTGGTGGGGAGATTATATCAGGTGGAAAAACAAAGCAACCAGGCTGCATCTGCAAGAATTTCATAAAATTTTCATATAATATCCTAGCTTGCATATTGACTATTGGTTAAAACATTTAGCCTTCAGCTTTTCTTGGCCCTACAGGCTTTAACTGACGATATTTTCTCCGATTTCAGTTAAGATATGGAATATGATACATCCTCTTAATGTTATCTATAGATTATGTAGTCAACTTTGATCTCAAGATTATCAACAGTGGACAACTGCCACACAATACAGGGTTAGTAAACTACAGGTACCGATGATGGAATAGCAATGTGATATTGGTGTTCAGCTGTAGAAGCAGGTATTCATGAGGATAGAAGCTATAAAACATGAATGCTATTTACAATATTAGTTACATTGATCTGTAGAACACATTTATAGTTGTGGCCAGTAGTATGTTGTCTTTAATTGATCTAGTGAAGCAAAGCTAGGGATAGGTTAATTTTGTCATTCCATGATGACAATAAATCTCGCTCCTCTGCAGAAAGACCAAATGCTTAGGTAGACATTGGTATACAGCTCACTTAAATACAGTTGCAAAGTGGGCAAAAAACCTGAAGGCTGAGCACATGATTTCTAATGCTGGAGCTTTAACACTATCTGAAGAGGAATAAAAAATATTAACTCTTCTGCAGCAGCTAGCACTTGTGGGATTTCATGCCTGTTTTATTAGGAGTATGAAGGACCAACTCTCTCTTGAAGGGGACTTGTCAAAAGTGCAAGGGATAAATAGGCAGTGCATGGCAATGGACAGAATGGGAGCAAAATAGCATGGGGAGAGGGAGATTCTATAACAGCATACACACAGGCATATATCTATATAAAGTAAAATAGGTACTTATTTCTCATTAACTGCATGTGCTTACAAGTGCTCACACACCCTAGTAATACAACTGGTTTAAATGCTGGCATTTAAATGCCAGAGAATGCATGTAACTTATAAACTGTGTGTATCCCCATCCAGACTGTACCTATGTGCATATTATAGAATAGTGCTTGGTTGGAATTTTGGCATTTACAACTTGCATATCTGCACCCATTTTATAGAATTTCTCGAATGTCCATGCAACAATTTTTCTTGTGCAACTGGTGTACACTTTTTTTTGCACAACTTATTTTGTGGTGTTGCCTTGGGCATTAGCTTTTTTTTTTTTTAAATATACATGCATTAGGAAACTGAGCCAAGCTGCACAGCTCTAGTGCAGAGTTTACTATATTGCTCCTTTTTGTTTCTCAAATTTACTGCTATTCAGTGTAGTACTTGGCTTCATACTAGATTGCTTCCTTCCGTAGTTCATAGGACAGTGGTCTTCACTATTTTTAAAGTTAGAGCCACTTAGGATCCAAATGAGCTGAAGGAGTCACCAAATCTTCCTATGTGGGCCCCAACATGCTACTAGTGTATGTTAATGATAGTCACTTCCACCAGCCCATCTTAAAACATTATTTTTTTTTTAATTGGATGTGTTCTCAAGGAGATGGGCATTTCCAAATGCATCCTCTGTCTATTGAGAGATACCTTCTTCAAGCATGTGGCTCCTCCTTTCCTTATCCCTCTGGACGGCCCAGCTGAACTAATGGGTTGTGCTCGCCTTCCAGCAGGTGGAGACTGAGAACAATGATTCTTGAGAGAGCCAATAGGAGCCCAGCACAGCCCTCTCAAGTCTCAGTATTCTCAATCTCCAGCAAGTGGGAGATGATGTGAATCCAAGTTTTTTTTTTTTTTTTTTTTCCTTTACCCCACTGTCTTATCTTTTATTTTTGGGATAGTTATGTTATCTGTGCACTACCAAGAGCATTTGCTGATCGAGGCTGAAGACCCATGGGGGGTTTTCTACTGCCTCTGGAGTATACACTTGGGTGGCCAAGTCCCTCCTCTGTATTCTCACCCCGAGCCTTCCTTTATGCTCTGGAAAATTTAAACTTTAAAATACATGAAGGCTGGTCTACTCCCCTTCATGGGAAGGTTCATAGAATTGCAGGAACAGTCACATCTCTTAAAAAAAAAAATTAAAAGGGAGAAGTTTTCCTGTCAGAGCACTGCAGCAGCTTAAAATAAAACCCACAGTGACCAGCGTGAAGCTACTTGCTGCTTTCTCCCTTTTTAAGTGCAGAGGCTGTTTCCTGAGAGCAGTGAGTGCTGGCGGCTTGGCGGACATGTCTAACAAACTTTGGCTCTGTGATATTTCACTGCCGTGGTGTTTCTGCAGATGGTATTTGTATCATGTTGGAACTAGAGCCTCTGGATTCCAATAGTGTTTCTGTATCCAGTTCAGCAGATCCTGTTCTGTCGGCTCAGACCTCCATGGAGATGCTGATTTCAGTGGGAACTTCTGATCGCTGGCTGCTTCAGAACAGTCTATGGAGAGCGCAGCTAAACAGTCCTAGCTATCTGCTCTCTTGACAGAGGTACAGAAGGGATGCCCTGAGGAGGGTTTCCCTCCAGATTTTGTTTTGGCTATGTATAAAGGCATATTTACTGCGAAATGCTTCTCCTCAGACCTCTTTGGCCACTAATCAGGCTGAGGGTCCATTTGCCTCCAGTAAGAGACCTTGGGTCTCTTTGGAAGATCAGGAAATTACTACTACTAAAGATTTCTAAAGCGCTACTAGGGTTACGCAGCACTGTACAATTTAACAAACAAGGACATTCCCTGCTCAAAGGAGCTTACAATCTAATGGACTAAATGTCAAGTTGGGGCAGTCTAGATTTCCTGAATAGAGGAGCTCTGGATTCTGAGTCCTTAGTGAATAGAGATGCCTTTGTTGATATAGAGGATTGAGGGAGAGGAAGACCCCTTCCTTATTTTGACAGACGTAACAGCCTGGAGAGGACCTGTCCATGGCACAAGTCCTTCATAAAGAAGACTTGCAGGACTTAATTGCTCTTGTAGCTGCTACATTAAATTTTGAGGAGAAGCAGGAGCTGTGGTTGGCGTAAAGTGGATACTCTAGTTAAAGGGGTTCATAAGTCAGGTAGATCCTTCCCAATGCATCAGGATATAAGAAATGTTCAGGCATAGTGGGATGTCTCTGACTCTCCTTTTAAGCTTGCTTACTCCTTGGTTTCTCTATCTGATTCCTTAGCAGGACAGAGATTCCTCCAGTGGTAGATTCAGCAGTGTCAGTGATGACCAAAAACACACTTCCAGTGAATGGGGGCTCTGCCTTAAAGGATCCACAGGACTGTCATCTGGAGATGCTCTTGAAACATACCTTTGTTCCTGCTTTAGTAGTTCAGCTATCTCTGGAGCTTTAGTAGCCCAGGCCTATTTTAGGTGGTCAGAATGGGTTTTGGATAGAGAGGAGGAGGATTTAGCTAAGATTGAGATGGGCTCAGCTTTTTTTTTTTTTTTGTCAGAAGCTCTTTATGATTTTAGAACATCAGCTAAATCCATGGCATTGGCAGTGTCGGCTCATAGGACGCTTTGGCTTAGAGGCTGGTTGGCTGCAGCATCAAGTTCAGTTTTCCTTTTGGGGGTCTCTCCTGTTTGGGGATGATTTACATAAACTGGCTAAAAGTTTAGGATATACTGTTTCTCCATCTTCTGGAAGACCGTCCAAGGGTGGTGGGCCAGGGGTATTCTTCTGTAACAGGTCAAGGGCGTGATGCTAGACGTTTTAAGCAAGGCAGAGGTACCTTTTTGCAAAGGTCCTGGTATTTTCAATGTACTAAGCCCTTTTGGGGAGCATGGTAGGGAGGCAGAGAATTCCTTTTCCTCCCAGTCTTCTGGTCATCCATCACAATGAAGGTTTGCAGGTCCATCCTCTAATTCGATTGAGGGTTGTTAAGACTTTACTGGAGGTGGGCCCAAATTAACTTCAAATCATTTGGGATGGTTACGCTCCTCTTTGCGAGAGATTTTTATAGAATCTCCTTGTTGGTCTTGGATAAAGGCTCAAGCAGTAAGAAACTTTAGCTCTGTTGGTAGCCTTACAAGCAGTTTGTCCAGTGCCTCTGCACGAACAGGTACAGGGTAGATATATCTATTTGTGGTGCCAAGAGGTTCTTTCACCCATTTTGGATCTTAAAAAGGGTCAACCGAGCTTTGAGTGGCACTGTTCCGTATGGAAACCCTTTGATCAGTTATCGTGGCTGTTCGCCCAGGAGAATTCCTCAGCTCTTGAGCTTATCTTCATTCCCATATCTCTCACACCATTGCTTCCTTATTTGCAGTCCTTGGTCACCATTACCAGTTTTGTGTACTGCCTTTCTCCTGGCGACAGCTCATCAGACATTCCCATGGTAGTGGTGGCTGCGGCTCTTCACAAGAAAGCATTCTAGTCCATCTGTACCTGGACGATTGGTTGATCCGAGAAAAGTCTTAAGTGTCAAGTGACCACTCTGGTAGTAAAATTCTTACAAATCTAGGTTGGGTAGTCAATCCGCTCAAAAGCAGTTTAGTACCTTTGCAGACTTAACTAGGGGTCATGTTCGACACCCTTCAGGGAAAGGTGTTTCTTCTGGTACTCTCAAGATTCAGAAGCAGGTGGCTGCTGTCCGCAGATAGCCAGCTCCTTGTTTGGCTTTTATCAAGTTCTCGGGTCTATGGTGGTGTCTGTAGAAGAGGTGAGGTGCCAGAGCCTGAAGCCTTCAGAACTCTCTTCTCTCCATATGGTCCCCCCCCCCCCCCCCCCCCCCCCGAGAGGTTCTTTGGATGTCAGGTTGCCTTTACCTTTCAAGTTACATCAGGATCTCTGCTGGTGGCTTTAGTCAAGCAATTTACCTTGGGCACTTGCTAGACTCTCCACAGTGGATGGAAGTAACCACAGATGCAGTC
Source organism: Microcaecilia unicolor (assembly GCF_901765095.1). Taxonomy (NCBI): domain Eukaryota; kingdom Metazoa; phylum Chordata; class Amphibia; order Gymnophiona; family Siphonopidae; genus Microcaecilia; species Microcaecilia unicolor. The sequence goes on along the minus strand of NW_021963102.1, from coordinate 173,753 downwards.
TAAGATGCTGGGGATCTGTGCCTGGGCAATCTTGACACAAGGTTAGTGGTCGGTGGAGCAGTTGACTTTGTCCATGTCCATCAATCTGTTGGAGACCAGAGCAATTCTTAGCGCTGATTCATTTCAAGGCCTCACGAGGGCAAAGCAGTACGAGTTTGTAGGACAATGCTGCGGCCATAGCATACATCAACCGGCAGGGAGGTACGAAGAGTCCCGCTCTAGCACAAGAGACGCAAGACAACATGCAGTGGGCGCAGATGCATTCTCCTAGATCTGTCTCACATGTGGCACTACGGGAGTTCTCATGTGCAGGATCCAGGCGAATGGTCTCTAAGCTGACAAGCCTTTGACACCATAGTTCCAAATGGGGCTGTCCTGCGATGGATTTGATGGCAAAGTTCCCTGTTCAGTTGTAGAAGGAACAGAACTCAGAAGGTCTGGACGCATTACTGCATCGGAGGCCAATGGCTTTCCTCTTATGTATTTCCTTCTTGAATTGCCATCTGGGTCTGGAGATCTTTATAGCTGTGGATTGGTTGAAACAGCCCTGGTATGCAGATCTAAGGCGCCTCCTCATAGAGCATCTTTCAGAGGAGGTCTGACTTCTATTCTAAGGGCCAGTAGTTATGCAAAATCTGGAACGATGTCTTGCGGCTTGGCTCTTGAAAGGGCTAGATTAGAAGCCATGGCTGTTCGGCAGAGGGTATGCTATGTTTTATATTAAAGTATGGAGGATTTTCAAGGCCTGGTGTGAAGATCATGGAATTCATTCCTTAAAGGCTTCCATACCACAAGTTTTGAATTTCCTTCAAGATTGTTTGTATAGAAGTTTGCCTTAGCTTCACTTAAAGTTCAGCTTGCAGCTTTAGGCTTCCTTTCGGGGGAGAGGTAAAGCTTAAGCCTTTGAGTAGTCATCAGATATCCTTAGATTCCTGAGAGGAGTTAATGTTCTGCGTCCTTTTTTTCTTTTTGGGATCTTAATTTGGTTCTCTCCGCTTTGGTTTATTCTCCTTTTGAGCCGTTAACTGCTTCTCTCAAGGATCTTACCTTTAAAAACTATCTTGTGGCCATTTTCATCTGCATGGCGAGTGTCAAGAGTTGCAGTCCTTTGTCCTGCAAGGCTTTTTTTTTTTTTTTTTGCAATTTTTGCCAGATTGAGTGGTTTTGAGGCCAGGTTTTTGACAGCTTCATGTCAACCAATCCTTAGTTCTACTGTCCTTGGGATCTTCCGTAGGACCAGAGGAACAAAGATCTTTGCGTAAGTTAGATGTCCATAGGGTGTTGAAAGAGTATGTAAGGCGGATGGAAGATTTTCTGTCAATCGGAACATTTGTTTGCTGGTGGTGATCGTAGTGGTTTTGCTTAGTTGCCCTGGTGGATATTTGCAAAGCAGCCACATGGCCCTCATTGCATTCCTTTTGTTAAGCATTAGAGTGGATGCTCAGGCACAACTGGACACTGCTTTTGCTCAAAGGGTGTTTGCAGGGCTCTTAATGGACTGCTTTGGTACTTCCCATCAGTTTAGCTGGGCCGGTCCGGAGGGACAATAAGGAAGGAGCAATTTAGGTCCTACCTGCTAATTTGCTTTCCTTTAGTCCCTCCCATCAAACTAAATACCAACAAATTATAAACTGTGTGTGGGAGCTGGGCAAGTCTGGAGGGACTAAAGGATAGCAAATTAGCAGGTAGCAGTGGCGTAGTTGACACCCGTGGGCCTGTCATTTTTTAACACCCCCCCCCCCCCCAAAAAAAAATCTAGTACTAGGCATGCCGAGAATACAAAACACTCAGGACCTATAGAGCATTCTACCATACCATAAGCAGTCATTTCTACGAATCACACAAGAAAGGAAAAAATCTTAAACTACTACAGTGAGCACTAGAACATCAATCACTTATTGTAAACGAAACCAGACAGAATAGTACAGATGTTGATCCTGCACAGTCAATGCCAACTGAAAGCCATGTCTTTTTCACAAACACAAATACACCCTTGTGCTAACAGCTGGTTTAAACAACGGACTACTTGACTCTTCCTCTGATGCTATGTGGCAAGATCAGCAATCTACTTTACAAGCCTAACTGCGGCATACCTGAACATTTGAAATGAATGTGGAAACAGAATGCTAGTAATTTCTTAGCAGCATAGGTTCAGGTACTCTAAGCTGTGTGAACTGGTGATTGAAGAAGTTTGTACACTAAAAACAGCTAGCAGGAATCTGAATATTGACATTGTATCAAACTGTTGAAGATTATGAGACTCTGCAGGTGTTGCAACCTAGAATTGTAGAAAACAATAAGCAGAGATTTTTAAAATGCAAAGCTTCAATAAGTGAAATACAGCTTGCATTATCAGAAACAAAATTTTGAAAGCTTTTGTGACTGCATGTGAACGTGAGACGTTCTATTAACTTGCCTAAGTTGTAAATCTTGAATGACTGTTTTATTGTTGTCCAGGAAACAAAGCTGCAAAGGTGTGTGTGTGGGAGGGGAGGGGGGAAGTACACCCGTTCCTCAGCTCAGGGTTTTAATTTTTACATTTAATTGCAGGTAGGCGCTCCCACCCTACCTTTAAACAAAAATCAGTGAAGCGGTGGCAGGCAGGCAGCACCTCCGTCTGCCCTGCTTTAAACAAAGTAGATCTCGTCGCGCCTTCCCTCACTCTGTCCCGCCCTCCTCTAATTTCCTATTTCTGCGAGGGCGGGGCAGGACAGAGTGAGGGAAGGCGCGACGAGATGATCTACTTCGTTTACAAGCAGGGCAGACGGAGGTGCTGCCTGCCTGCCACCGCTTCAGATTTTTATTTAAAGGTAGGTTGGGAGCAGCGGGAGCGGAGCACCCCCCCACCTGCTGACACCCGTGGTGGACCGCCCCGACTGCCCCGCCCTTGCTACGCCACTGGTTAGAGGCAGAGCAGAATAAAGCCAGAAAATGGCAGCCTCAGAGGTTTCTAGGGGCTGCCATTGGCCCCAGGCATTGTAGTGAAGAACATGGTCATAGTATGTAAGAGATATAGGTAACTTATCAAGGAGTGCCTGGAGACTGCTTTTAATTAAACCAGTGGCACCCAGCACAGAGATTTTTCCACAACATATCTTGGTATATCTTCCTGTGTTAGAGCTCATTGCTGTATGCCATGTTAACTGGGTTACTTTTCAACAGGACATACTGGCAGGTAGTTAAGGAAGATGTAATTTTTATTTGCCTTTTGGAGGATAGTTTCATGCCTATATTTGGGCTGTCAGACATTGATGCTGGTTAGTTAAGTTTACAGAATATTAGATGAAAGCCTGCTTATTTCCAAAATTGAAACTGGTGGCTTTTATTTGCAATCATACAAGACTGACTAGTGGGGAAGTCTCTTAACACTTTGTTTTTCATAGTGGAAGGAACAATGGCTGCACCAGGATTATGGTGTTAACATAGCATGACTCAACTGCAGGGAAATCTTCAATTAACTCGGGAAGCGGTCTATACAAAGAGCAGGATTTTTTGGAATATTGATGGCTTGGCTATATAACATTGGCATATAAAACAGTAATGCTACAAGTTTATTATTGTTACAATGTGAGTGAACACTAGCACATGTTGGATATATGTAAGAGCTTGTCCCTGCCTGGATTCTTAAGTGGTCATAGTTGAGTGCACAATGAGCCTGTAGGAAAAGGTGGACTAGGTAAGGCTTTTATTGAAGAAAGTCACATGAGCATATTTTAGTTTAAAGGTCAATGATGTATTGGATTGAACAAATGGTGTTTTCATTTGTACACTACTTTTGTTTAATTTGTAGGCACTATAAAAAAACAAAACAAACTTTAAATGATTTGTGCTGTGGCCTTCAGAGGCAGGAGCCTGTGTCTCTCAATCAAGGAATAGAGGAGCTGGCTGAGAACTAGATGCCAAGGTTCAGATACCACTGATAAAATTCACAAGGAGTATATTACCTCAGGAACCACGGTCTTCACTATTCTTCAAGCTCTTCATTGGGAATGTTTTGCAGCAGCAGCTTCCAGAGAAGGTGTATTGAAGAATCAGAGCAGGGCAATGTTCTCTCTAGCTAATGTGCACATGAAAAACATCTTGAATGAGTTTTCAGACTCAATGGTATAGCATAGTCTGTTTATAATGCCAGCAAATTTTGTGTGCAAAATTGCTAGGAATGTGTGCTCCCTTTCTGACCTGTACACACACACACATCTTAGAAGGAACACTGGACCACGGCAGAAGACATGGAGGGGTACCCCAAACCCTAGATGTAGGCAGGTTTGGGGCCTCTTGTAGCATGGGGCCCAGGGCAATTACCAGCCACACTCCTACCCTAGCTGGGATCATTCAATGTGTCTTTGACTTTGGCCAATTCTTTTCCTTAAGTCACTAACTTTCTATTTAACTTCTACTACTCTCATCTGTCCAACTACTGCCTTCCTGCTATGTTTTACAATGCTCGTAATGTATATTGATATAAGCATACTATGCCAAATGGATGCTGTCTATTTAACTTTTGTATTTATTGCTTATGCCTGTTGTGCACTACCTTGAGTGAATTTCTTCAAAGGCAATAAATCCTAAAACTCCTTGTTAGACTTTTCTCAAGCAAATAGACTGCAGTTCATCCACTTTGTGCATTTTTCACTTTGTGCTCAATGCACAACATCCATGATCAACTTATTTTAGATGTTGATGGATTTTACCATAGGCTTATCTTTTTTTTTTTTTTATGGATTCAAACCACAGAATAAATTTAAGCCTAAGGAAATAGCGGTATTGCTAGTTCTGATTTTGTGATTTTCATCTGTCACTGCAGGTCTAGTAAGACCAAGAAATGTTAACTTAGACCACACAACCAGTCAGCCAAGTGACTATTCCTAGAACTCTAGTGCACAAAAGTTGAAGAGCATTGCAATGCCAGTAGTAACAGTCCTGAAGCTGCTTGCCCAGGTGAAAAGGTGGCTCATTGCCATATTAAAAGCAATATTTTTGCATGACCTCTCTGAAAATGCTTAAACACTATGGTTCTCATTTTATAGACTTTTAGTTACATAGTATGTAACTTTGTAAGTTTGTGCTGTGAAAATGAGCACCTATGATTAAAAATACTAAATGCTTATTTGCAGTCTGAAACGAGGTTTTCCAAATGATTAAAAATCTCATTAAAATAGGAAGTGTTAAAACCAATTCTGCAAGTGCCTGACTGAATATTTAAAATATTTTGACCACAGGATGGTTGTATAGTTCTAATTTGTGTTCCATGTCTTCTTGAGATACTCCATACTGCATTAGACTTAAGTAAAGTTGAGTAATTGGAAGCAGTTTAATTTTCAGACGCAGTAGGTCTTTTATTGTAACCCTACTCTTTCATTAGTAATCAAACCTATGAGCTAAATCAGAGCAGGGATGGCAATCCTATACTACTGTAAAAATTCAGTGTCTGCTTTTTGGACCAGCTTAGTGGCAAGTCCTATGAATTGACATTTGGGTTTTGCTCACACCTTTTTTCAGTAGTAGCTGTGAGTTACATTCAGGTGCACTGGGTATTTCCATGTCCCAGGAGGGCTCACAATCGTTTTGTACTGAGGCAATGGAGGGTTAAGTGACTTGCCAAGATCACAAGGAGTAGCAGAGGGATTTGAAGCGGGCATCTCTGGATGTCGAGACCAGTGCTCCTCCACTTAGATTCCCAGCCTTGATGGAGTGATGGAAAGTATTCACAACCCCTGGGAGCTGGGAGGAGGGGGGTGTGTTGGAGACCAGAAGTAGGGTCTTAAGATAGCAACAACCAGTGGCCAAATTTAGGCTGTTTACTCACAGGTTCCAGAGTCACAGCTTGGTTCATGGTGCCAGGACTCCCTAGCTAGGCATTAGACACGTGAGGGGAATCACAGGTACTTGACAGAAGGCTTATGGTATATAGCACATGAAAATCTCTGAGCTTTTCTTAAATGCACATTTTAAGTAATTGAGTCTACCTTGTACACAGGCTGTGCCGACACGGTAAGCGAGGTAAGCATGGCAGGAGGGCGCCATCCTCTGGGGGGGCGCCCCGCCGCACCATGCTTACCTCGCCCCTCTTCTCCCCAGATCCTTGTCCTTTTTTTTGTTTGTTTAATTTACCTCTCCGGCGCGTGGCAGCATAGCGTTAGTGAGGAGGTGGCGCTCCCCCGCCCCGACGTGTCAGCCTCTTCCCTTCGCTCGGTTCCGCCTTCTTCTGATGTCAGAAATGTCAGAAGAAGGCGGGACACTGAGCGAAGGGAAGAAGACACATCGGGGATGGGGAGCGCCGCCTCCTTCTCACTAACGCTACGCTGCCGCGCGCCGGAGAGGTAAATTTAAACAAAAGGAAAAGGATCTGGGAGAGAGGGGCGGGTAGTGTAGCGATCGTTTTTTTTTGTGGGGGGGGGCGCCGGCGGGGCCAACTGCAGGGGGGCGCAGAGACCCTAGGCACAGCCCTGCTTGTACACAGCTATGCTGTGAACATTTGCAAAATGCCAATGGAAAACTAACTAAAGAACATTTTACATTAGAAGGTAAATTCGACCTTTTTTAAAATATACACCTACTGTTTTGCTTTATTTTCTGTTAACCTACTGATAGGTTTTTGAATTTGGGGGGGGGGGGGTTATTTTAGTTTTGAAAATGTTGACTATTAGTTATACTGTATGGTGCTTGTTCATTTCTTATAAACATATATTTTGTATTATAAAATCTTATAAATAGACTTTTAAAAAACCCCATTTAAGATGTTTGTGAAATGCTTAACTGAAATATACAATTACTCAGAACAAGTCCTTCCCCAACTACAAAGAATATATTACTTGAGACAGAAAATGAAGCAACAGCAAAGACATGTGGAACAAGTGAAGGAGAAGAAATAATGATGAATGTTACAGATTTATTGGAAAAATCATTAGAAAACATTGAGACTCTATCTACCCTGGTGGATCATTTGTGTTTTGCAGGACCAAAACTTTGTTGAAATTATACTTTAAAAAATACAGCCAGAGTTTAAAGGTGGAAAAATATCTATTTCCGGACATATCTAAATGGTCGCAAATTAGAAGGAAAAAGTTCTTGGAAACGAAGAAAGAATCTATGGAAAAAAGGCAACTTTTCAGTTGAGATTTCCATGCAAATGTTTACTCTTAATGAGAATAAATACATTTTCTATGAGCCTGAACAGTTGCGAGAATTTCTTAATGCGCAAAGTATTACAGAGCAGTCATAGGATCAGGGGTTTATTTGTTTAAGTAGGGGTTAATTCTTACTTGATTTTTCTTTATGTATAAGCCATCTTCCAATGGCATTCATAAGTTTTTGCTTCCTTCCTCCATATTGTGGACTATAATCCAATGTAAAGATATCTTTAGTGGACAATGTTTATTTTATCTATTTGAAACATATTTTTGGAAGTTGATATATTGGTATATGTTCAAAGTTAATCTTTGTAAAATTTAAAATTCAATAAAGAAAATAAGTGAAAAAAACCCCATTTGGTATATTAAACTAAAAGTGAGGAAAGATAAGAGGAAATCAGTAGTCAAAGAACAAAGCATTAGGGGAAGACTTATCTTGGGTATTTTATAGCCATAAAATTCAATCACCTTATCCAGTAAAGGACATACTTTAGCCCACAATAGTGAACTATGTATACACTTATACACAGGTGGTGCTTAAAGACTCAATGGTCAGTAAAATTTAATATTAATACACAGCCCTAAACATATCCTTGAAATTAACTCATTTCTTTCTGAAAACTTGAATTCATGAAGCATTAGCATTCCAAACATTTTTAAATGACATGTAATATTGCACTTTCATGTTCCACTATATCTCTAAAGGCAAAACATCCATACCAACCATCTAAGTGGTCTACTTGCATGTTACCCTGTGATCCCCATATATCACTTTGAACAAAATTTCTTCCCTGGTGGTACTGCTACAGCTGAAATATGTAACACAGGGCTTGGCAAAGTTTATTAGGATCTAGGTGCCAGACTTGGAGTTACTGGAATCTATTCACATTATAAATTGCATATTCATAATGTGCTTAAGATGATGCATAGCAGGTTATTTTAACAGTAGTGTGGAAGAGCAGTTGCCTCTTACCTACAACCCATCACAAATACCTCCTTGGACAGAAGACACTTTGTTTAATAGGGGTGCTCAAGTATCCATACTGCTGGCACCTATGTACACCCCCCCCCCCATAGCTCTCTGTCTCCCCCAGCGTGCACACACAGCTGTCCCCTTCTGCCTCCTCGGAAGCAACCCCATGATCAGTCAGTCACCACCCCATATACCCTCCTGTAGCATACACGCCCCATCCCAGTAGCTGTCTCCCAATGATAACCCCCCCTACTGAATTCTTTAACTGCTTTCCAGCTTTTTATCTACACAGCTATTTCTGCTGATTGTATCCGAGTCATTCTTGTTGGTGATGACACATGATCATGGCAGCAACAGTGAGGTGACAAAGATGAGGATTCCAAAAGATAAGAGAACCTTTAATCTTATAAGCAAGACAGAATGTCTAACGCTCGAAACAGACATGCTTTGGCATGTGTGCCTGCGTCAGGAGTCAAAGTACCTGTCCCTATGCAGTAAAGACCCAGTGCACATATAAATATACTTGCAATCACCAGCACTTAACAAAAAAAAAGTGAGACTACAGCATTCCTGCTGTGGGAGAAATGATATGAAGGCAAACCTCAAGGAGTGTCTCTGCATACACAGCAATACTAGAGAAACAGAAGTGCAAGCATTAGAGATGCACACTTTCCAAAGAAGGCATGGTCCAACTGATTCAAAATATAGTTTTTCTACTTTTTCTAGCCTGAGCATTTGTTTTCCATTCAGTTTGGTCTTCTGTTTTTTTTCTCTTTTCCTGTCTTTCCAGGTTCTCCTATTTTTTTTTTATTTATTTAAACAAGAATCTTTATTGAACAAGTAAGGCAAAATGTAAATACAGCCAAAACATTAAGCCCACAGGCTCTAGTGTGTACTATAAAACTTAAACATTGTTTTTCCAATACTCGTCCAATGAGTAATAAAACATTCAGAATTCTTATTTTACAGATTTCCCCCCCCCCTCCCCCTGTACAGTTTACAACAAAACATTTCCAAGCTATTGATCAAGTTCCCATCCAACCCCCCCCCCCCCTTACAGTATCTAAGGTAACAACAATAATTCAACATAGCGGATGTTTCTCTATAGCTCATTAACGCTTCGGAATACCCAAAGGCGCCCAGATCTTAGTCCATTTCGGCAACTGGTGTCTCTCCTTTGCCACCAATCGTTCTCTGCAATGTTCCGCAATAGGGTCATCCATTGGACTACGGACGGGCTATTACTTTGTTTCCATGAGCGAAGCAATAAGCAATCTGTCCGCACATAAGCAGTGTTTGATTAACATTTGACCATGGTCACTCACACCCAGAATAGTTTTATGGAATAAAAATTCAGCAGGGTCATACGGTATCTCAACTCCCACCCAATATCCAATCCGGGCCTGGACAGTTTTCCAGAAGGCTTTTACTTTATAACATGTCCACCAAATATGACCTAATGTACCACATTGACCACATTTACACCAACAGGTCGGGGAAACCGATCCAAACATTGACTCAGCCTTACCGGAGTTAGATACCAACGGTATAATACTTTTGTTAAATTTCTTGAATATTTACTGCTGGAGATGTGTACGGAGCACCTGCTACATTCTCTGCCCTCCTCTGCCGAGTAACTCACCCCTAATTCTTTCTCCCACAACACCCTGTGTTTGTGGCTAACATACAAGTTATCTCGCAAGTACCCTTCTGATGTAAAAAAGTGAATCAATTGAGTATAGGCATAATGATCTGTTGAAGGTAACTTGGATGTGTCTGCCAATTCTTGAATGATATAAAAGTATCTTTATTCGACCAACTGTCCCCATAGATCTAACCCTTGCCTTTTCCATCTAGTAAAAACTGAGCGTGAGCAGCCTAATGGGAATGCTAAATTACAAGCAATAGGTGACAGCCGGGAACGATAAATTTGTTTTGAACGTTCCAATTTATCCCAACAAGGTAAGGTAAACCCAATGATCGGGCTCACCCTTCTCCCCCAAACAACGATGTTTTAGGCGGCAGCCAGAGTAAATGGCCCAACTTCAAAGGGCTGTGTAGTATATATTTCCATCTTTACCCAAAGTTTGTGAGGGGCTTCTTGAAACCATTCCACAGCGGATTTAGCCTGAGCAGCTCTATGGTATAAGTCCAGTCTAGGGACCCCCAGACCCCCCCCCCCCCGGTCTTGCGGTCTGTATACAATATTGAGGGGTGGATTCTAGATTTGCCTCCTTTCCAGATGAATTTCTGCAGGTCGTACCTGCAGGGAGTGAAGCACATGGTCGCTAATAGGAAGCGGCAGGGCTTGGAAAAGATACAGTAATCGCGGTAATATATTCATTTTCACTGTAGCTATTCTCCCAAACCAGGACAAGCTGAGGGGGGCTCCCATCGCTCCAAATCCTCTCTAATATCTTTCAATAACGGTACATAGTTGGCTTCAGTAATGCCCTGCAGTTTGGCAGTAAGGAAACCCCCCAGATATTTAAGACCCTTAGTCACCCACCTTAAGGGATATAGTTGCTTACAACGCTGATAGTATTCCTCTGCCATATCACATGCCAATGCTTCCATTTTCTCATAGTTAATCTTAAACCCAGACACCCGCCCATAGGCTTCCAATTCATGTATAACCTGGGTATAGAGTCAAAAGGTGACGTAAGGGTCAAGAGGACATCTGCAAACAATGCCACCTTTGATTCCCAGTCTTTCACCTTCACTCCCCTTATCCCTGAATGATTCCTAATAGCCCACGCCATGGTTCCATTACCAAAGCAAATAAAAGTGGCGATAGAGGGCACCCCTGACGTGTTCCTCTGTTCAGCTCAAAGAAGGCGGATATCTGTCCATTAATCTTTACCCCCGCTCTCGGCTGGGTATATAATTCTTTAATCCAGTCCCTAAAATTAGTACCAAATCCAAAGTGTTGCAAAACTTGGTGTAGAAATGGCCAATGCACCCTATCAAATGCTTCTTCAGCATCCACACTTAATAGGCAATATGGTATTTTACTCTGACTGGCAATATACATAGCATTCAGGGTGCGCCTAATATTATCTGAGGCCTGTCTATTGGCGACAAAACCAACCTGGTCTGGATGTATTAGGGTCGGCAGAATTCCTGTTAGTCTACTTGCTAATACCTTAGCTAGGATGCGGACATCCACATTTAGCACGGAGATGGGGGCGATAAGAAGAACTCAGTCATCTCCTTCTTAGGCTTCAGGATCACTGCAATCCATGCCTCTTCATAGTTGGTGGGAGATTATCACCCTTTTTGTACAGCATTAAGCACATCCGTTTAAAACAGGCGCCAAATAAGGGCAAATTTTTTATAAAATTCACCAGTATAGCCATCCACTCCTGGTGATTTGGCTGTTTTCAGGGTTTTAATAGCTGCTAGTACCTCTTGCATTTCAATAGGAGCATCTAGCACTTGTTGCTGATCTCGTGTTAAGGTTGGCAAAGATATATTTTTGCAAGTATAACCAAATACTCTCCTCTTGTATATCCCCATTTCCGGCATAAAGCTTAGCATAGTAATCATTGAAACGGGATCTAATCTCTGGAGATGTTCGGAGCACCTCCCCTCTGGGGCCCTTAATACGATAGATATTAGTCTGCCCTTAATTTTCGCAGCTTAATAGCTAACTGCCTACTGATCTTATTTCTAGTCGTATATGTATGAAGCTTTAGGTTTTCATTAATAAATTCAAGATTTTGAGCTAGCAGGGCGTCTAGTTGTATTCTGGCAGCTTGCAAAGCTCTATCTGTATATCTTAAGAGAGCCTGTGAATTTGTTTAATTTCTAGGATATCAATTCTCTCTCAGCTGCGTGGTGGCCTGCATCCTCTGTTTCTTAAGCTTTCCAGCTACTTTAACAAAGTGACCTCTGGATACTGCTTTAAGCGCTTCCCATACCACAGCAATCGAAGGTCCAGAGTTTAAATTAAAAGATAGGTATTCCTTCAGGACCTTAACATTAGGGGTGTAGCTACGGGTCCCCATTTGGTTGTCCAATTGAATTGAATGCACCAGGACTCTGGGAGTGCACTGCACGTTTAGGAGCAGCCGGCAGCAAAAAACAGCTTTAGAGCGAGCTGGCTGCCAAAATGCACTGCAGTAACCTGCTTAGTTTTTTTACCGGGTTGGGAACGGCCAAAATGTAGTGCTTCGACGCGACCAGTCTATGCTCTGCTGCTCTTCGACGGCCTTTCGGTGCCTTTCTTGCCTTGACTCCCCCTGCCCCCCCCCCCCCCCCCCGAACCGTGATTTTTTTTTTTTAAGTGCGCAGGTCCGGATTCGGTTTGGGAATGGCCGCGGCGGCCGCTGTAGTACTGTGCTCTGCTGCTCTTCGACGTGCCTATTTGGTGCCTTTCTTGCCTTGGTTCCCATTGCCCCTGCTACGTGATTTTCTTTTTTAAGTGCTTGGGTCCGGGTTGGGGACGGCCACTGTAGTGCTTTGACGAACACTGCTGTCAATGTGGCTGTGCTCCTCTGCTCTTCGACGGGCCTATTCTCAAGTGCCTTTCTTGCCTTGGCCCCCTGCTGCCCCTGCAAACGTGCGCAGATGCCAGCACAGAAACAAGAATTTATTGGGTACATCGCTTCGACATGCTCCTGTCGATCTGGTCCCAGATAGGCACAGAGCCAGCGCATGGAACACACTGCAGTGCTCTTTGAGTCTGCACCTGCCCAGGTAAAACAAATGTTGTTTGTTTTCTTGTTTTAAAAGTATCTACAGTATAATGCTGGTTCTGAGCTTCCGGTTGGGGATGGAGCTCTTCAATACCTAGGGGAAAAATGTATATTTATTTAATATACTTTTTTTTTCTCTTGGCAGTGAAAAGCCAACCCTCACTCAGAAACCCATCAACAATAAATTTTAATGTTGGGTTTATTGGTGGGGGTAGGATCAGTACCTAGTTTAAAATGAAAAAAGTTGTATATTCATATTGGTGGGTTTTTTGGATGGGGATGGTCCTTCAGTGCCTAGGTTGTTAAATATTTTTTAAACATTTAATGTAGGTGGGATGTTCATGGAAGACTGGCTGGGATGGGCAGAGGAGATGCCAGACTATAGGAGGATAGGTAGAGAGTAGGACAGATGTAGGGAAGGGTAGGGCAGGGCTGATGCCGATCTATGGGACACTTTATAATTTTTGGTCCTTATTCGGTAATTGGTGTCTGTGTTCTGCCTGTGAACGAGCAGGTGAGAGATTCTGCTGATTATGTGGTTGTGTGGGGATCTATGAGTCTGACGTCTAGCTTTTCCAATGGGATGCGCATTGCGGCTGTTTATATTCACTGCTGTCTTTTAAAGGTAAAGTTATTGTATTCGTGGTTCAGAATTGGTGTTAAGGTTTGCGATACGGGCTCTAAGAAGCTTCTTTTAGGATTTAGTGTTCACAATGTACTGTACCTGGCAGTGAAGGGATTAGGTGCTACCAGAATTTCAATACATTTTCCCTATGGAAAGCTGTAAAAGAAACATTCTAGCTATATTGATTTATGCTACAGATTCCACAGCAGATGGAAAAAAAATCTTGATGTTGACAGTAGGATTTTTCTTATCAGTGGAGAATCGGGGGGCTTTGCTTCATGCGTTTTTTTTTTTTTTTTTTTTTTTATGTGTTGAAGAATGGACAAAGATTAACATTTTTTAAAAATGTAAGGTATTTACCTGTTTTGCTTAATCATGCGTTTACATTTGTTTTAGAGCAAAGTTTGAAGGATATATGCCATTGCTGTAATTATATTGCAGGATCCTGTCACACGTGTTGAGATGTTTGCCATTATAGTAGACATATATCTGGTCAAGTTTAAGATATGGGATAATGTAACTATATCATTTTTTTCCTTTATGTATGGGTTTATGTTGATGCAGGCTATTTTGTAGTATCCCACGAACACTACTCACACCTATATCATAGTGCCCACCCATATTAGCTCTGGGCCCACCCCAAAATTCAGATCTGGCTACGCCACTGCTTAACATATTCCTGACAAACTGCTTCCTGTTTAACAGCCCATTATTTAGCGTCCAGTGCCCTACCCGCTGTTTCCCCATCTGCCAATCCAGTTGTATCTCACAAGAGCATGATCAGACCTGTAATATTATTTAATGTGCTACTGTGAGTCAATCCTCCTAATAACTTATCAACTAACAATAATCAATCCGTGAATATGTGGAATGCACTGGGGAATAAAAGGAATAGTCACGTTCTGTAGGGTGCATATCTCTCCAAGAGTCAAGTTCCATATCGCTGACAAGTAGTAAAATGTTTGGCTAAGACCAGAGTTACATCCCGATTTGTCCACTTCGGGGCCTAGTGGCATTAAATCACCGCCCAATAGAAGTTGACCACCTATCACTGTATGTATTTGTTTCTTAAGTAATTGAAAGAAAGATGCTTGATTAGTATTTGGCCCATAGATAGATCCAAAGTAACCTGGTTTTCAAATGTTCCCCCTAAGTAGAAGATATCTGCCCTTTGGTCTCTCTTCACCTGATGGATTTGTATAGGCAGTCAGATTGGAACAATATCGCTACCCCTCTTTGTTTCTTGTCGACATGTCTGAAGCAAAGTAAATCTTAGAGTAATAAACATGTCTAAACAATAATTCTTCCTTGTCATCAAGCCAGATGCAGCCATTACAGATGGGTTGTGTCCATCACCAGCAGAGGGAGATAGAGAGCACACTTTTTTCAGTGCCTCATACCAGCTTACTCCACTGCCTCTCTTCAGTATTCTCTATCTCCCCTAGCAAGAGTGGCTACAGCTTCTTCAAAGCTCCATCTAAAATCTGCCTGGAGGTTGCTCCTGTGCTTTTGCCAGTTGTTAGCAGGGGTGTTGGAGGCTATAGCAGCCTTCACTTTAAAGGCACATAGATTCGCCCTTTCCCTGCCTTAACCCATACCTCCGTGCAGGTGGACACTCGCTTAGCTTTCCCTGTCCTTCCCCACCAACATTGAATGCAGGCACATAGGTTCGCCCTTTTCCCTGCCTTTCCCACTCACCTGAGCCTCCGTAGTTCTATTTACCTCTGCTCCGTAAATTGTGTTGTACAGATATTAGAGCCGGCCCGAGCGTGGCGAGCGACGATTCTTCTCGGTCTGAGCTGGCAGCGGGCGCCATTTTGAATTTACCACATGGCGCGACCTCCGCTGAGACGGAGAGTCCTGAGCCCGGGGGGAGGCCTTGGAGTGAGCCTGATATGGGAGCTACTAGCCCCGGCAGAGATCCGGGTGCCAAGGGTGAGTTTCTCCCCTGATTTTCTTATTAATGCATAAAACATACGTGCTTAAAAGAGCCCCCCCCCAAAGCCCAGCATGGGCCCCTTCTAATGCCCCCCCCCCCCCCCGGTGGATTCTAGCCTGGGTATGCCCTCTGAGGCGTTATTCCCTGATAATTGGCAGAATATGAAGCGCAGAAGGGCTCATTCCCCTTCAGAAAGTGCTGCACCTCCATCCCCCCCCCCCCCCCCCCCGTGGTCGGGCTGCGAGGATTCGGAGGACTCTGGCAGGCCTTCATGGTCTGAGGAGCCAGATTCTGGTGCAGAAGTGACTCAGGATCTGGACGATCCCTCCGCGGTGAGGATTTTCCACCATGATGAGTTGCCAGCGCTTATTTCTGATGCCCTGCAGGCTCACTCTATTGAGGACCCTGCCAGTGGCACAGCCTAGGATGGCTAGTACCAAAAAGCCATCCAAGAGCTTATTTCGGCTCAATGGGCTGACCCCGAGGGACCTTTGAAAGTTTCCAGGGCTATGGGGCAATTATACCCTCTGAGTGAGGAGCTTATGGCTTGCTTTGCTATGCCTAAAGTGGATGCCCTAGTCACAGCTGTGACAAAGGGAACTACCCTCCCTGTTGAAGGAGGTGTTGCCCTGAAGGATATTCAAGACCGTAGACTGGAATCAGCACTTAAAACGGTCATTTGAAATTGCAGGTCTCACTATTCGGACGTCTGCATGCAGTTGTTATGCTGTTAGAGCCTGCCTGGCTTGGTTGCAACAGGCAGTGGAACAGCCCGGTGATGGAGCGGAGCCCTTTTCAGATGTGGCTCCGCGGAGGGAGTCTGCCTGTCCTTTCTTGCTGACTCCCTTTATGATATTGTCAGAGCTTCGGCTAAACATATGGCAGTAGTAGTGGTGGCTCGCCAGCTTCTTTGGCTACGGCATTGGGCGGCGGACATGGCCTCTAAGCAAAGGTTGGTGAAGTTGCCCTTTCAAAGGCCTGCTCCTGTTTGGTGAGGAGTTGGAGAAAATTGTGAAGGCCTGGTGTAGGCTAATTCCCAGTGCTTGCCCGAAGATAGGCCTCGGCCTTCCTCTAAGGGTGTGGCGGTCCACTCCTCTTACAGACTTCGCTTCCATGAAGCTTGAAGGTACCGCCCGGGCATTCTGCTGGGTTCACTTCTCGTGTCCGTTTTCAGCAGAGGAACTCCTTTCACTCGGACAAACGTTCCACAAGCCACTGGCTCAAGGCCTGGAGTTCAGGGCGACCCTCTCATGATGGTGCGCCGGCCCTCTCCTCGAGTCCTGTCATCGGAGGACTCTTTCCCTCTTTGCCGAGGAGTGGACCAACTTTCCTCAGATCAGTGGGTCTTGGACCTGATCAGAGACAGTTACGAATAGAATTCGACGCCCCAAACGGGCGGCGGTAGAGGAGACTTTACAAGGGCTGATTCAGATAGGGGCCGTGTCCCCGGTACAATCCCGCCGAACACGGCTGCGGCCGCTACTGCCATCTACTTTGGGTGCCGCGAAAAGGCGGGTCCTTTTCGCCCTATTCTGGACTTAAAAGAATTAAACAAGTCCCTGAGAGTGCGGCAATTTTCCACATGGAAACCCTGCACTCCGTCATTGCGGCGGTACAGCCAGGAGAGTTTCTCACGTCTCTGGACCTGAAAGAAGCCTACTTGCACATGCCAATTGGCCCCCGCACCAGAAGTTTCTGAGGTTTGCGGTGATGGGAAAGCATTTCCAGTTCCGGGCCTTGCCTTTTGGCCTCGCCACAGCTCCCCGCACCTTTTCAAAGGTTATGGTGGTAGTAGCTGCCTTTCTAAGGCGAGAGGGTATTTGGGTTCACCCGTACCTGGACAACTGGCTCATTCGAGCAAACTCTGCTGCAGAGAGTCAGCATGTCACAGCCAGAGTGGTCTCAGTACTTCAATCTCTGAGCTGGGTCGTCAATTTGGCCAAAAGTCACCTGACCCCCCTCGCAGGCTCTAGAATATTTGGGGGCCAGGTTCGACACAGCCTCGGGGTATGTGTACCTACCCGAGCAAAGGCGGTGCAAGCTTCAGAATCAGGTCCGTCTGCTCCTGAGGATGCCCTGCCCGTGAGCTTGGGACATTGTCCAGCTGCTTGGATCGATGACGGCCACCATGGAACTGGTGCCCTGGGCGAGAGCGCACCTGAGACCTCTACAGTATGCTCTACTCCAAAGATGGTCTCCAGTATCTCAGGATTACCAGTATCTCTTGGCTCCCTGCGGCCCGACTCAGCATGGAGTGGTGGCTCTCAGACGGAATGCTGCTGGCACTCCCCGATTGGTGCCTAGTGGTGACAGATGCCAGTCTGAAAGGCTGGGGCGCACATTGCAAGGGGAAGCATGCCCAGGGTCTATGGACACCCGAGGAGTCGGAGTGGTCCATCAACCGCCTAGAGTTGAAAGCGGTGTTTCAGGCGCTTCTGGCCTTTCAAGTGACCCTGGAAGGATTGGCTGTCAGAGTGATGTCTGACAACAAGACAGCAGTGGCCTACATAAATCGACAAGGCCGGCACTCAGTGCAGAGCACTGGCCGCGCAGGGCCGAACAATTTGCCACTGGGCCGAGCTGCATCTACAGTTTGTCGGCAGCTCACATTGCAGGTCAGAGCAACGTGCAAGCCGATTATCTAAGCAGGCATCAGATCAATCCAGCGGAGTGGGAACTTGCAGCCGAAGTGTTCCTGCAGATATGTGCCAAGTGGGGCAAGCCCGTGATGGATCTAATGGCGACAAGCACCAATGCCAAAGTCCCGTGCTGCTTCAGCAGACGGAGAGATCTTCGCGTGGCGGGGTTGGATGCCTTGGCTCAACCCTGGCTTCCGGGCCTACTGTATGTGTTTCCTCCGTGGCCCTTGATAGGGGCGAGTGCTCCTGCGGATTCGCTGCATCCAGGAGAAGTGGTTCTCGTCGCCCTGGATTGGCCCAGGAGGCCTTGGTATGCGGACCTTCCGACAGATGCTCGTAGAGGATCCCCTTCAGTTACCTCTGGTTCCCAACCTGTTGTCACAGGGTCGGTGACCATGAGGACGCCGGCCGATTTGGCCTTATGGCCTGGCGATTGAGAGGGCGCAATTGAGGCAGAGGCTATTCCAATAAAGTAATTACCACTCTCCTGCAAGCGTTCCACTTCCGTGGCTTGTGCCAGGATTTGGCGCCAGTTTGAAGTCTGGTGTGCTTCCAGAGAGATCACACCCCTGCGGAGCTCCTGTTTCGCCGATTCTGGACTTTTTGCAGGATGGTGAACAAAAAGGCTTGGCCTATAATTCCCTGCGGATGCAAGTGGCAGCGTTGGCCTCCCTGCGTGGCAAGGTTGAAGGCGTGTCTTTAACTGCTCATCCGGATGTGGCACGGTTTCTTAGAGGGGTGCTTCAGCTCCGTCCTCCCATGTGTGCACCTTGTCCAGCTTGGAACCTGGGGCTAGTGCTGAAGGCCCTTCAGGGTGCTCCCTTTGAACCGCTTCGGCGTGCTTCAGAGAAAGATTTGACACTGAAGGCCGTCTTGTTAGTGGCCATTACTTCGGCGAGACGGGTGTCAGAGCTCCAGGCGCTGTCCTGTAGAGACCTTTTCTGCAGTTTTCAGAGTCCGGGGTCACGGTTCGGACCGTGCCTTCCTTCTTGCCTAAGGTGGTTTTAGCGTTTCACCTAAACCAATCTCTCTTTCTTGCCCTCCTTTGTCGAGGAGGAGTTTCCAGAATCTTTTGGGCAATTGCACCTGTTGGACGTGCGCAGGACTCTCCTGCAGTATCTGCGAGTTACTAACTCTTTCAGGACCTCTGATCATCTGTTTGTTTTGCTATCAGGTCCTTGCAGAGGGTCTCCAGCGTCTAAAGCCACTATTGCCCGCTGGCTTAATCTATCTTTTCAGCTTATTTGCTTGCCGGCCTCCGCCTGATGCCTTTAAGGCACATTCCACTAGAGGAATTTTCTCTTCTTGGGCTGAAACTGGAGCACTCTCTCCAAGAGATTTTGTAGTGCAGCAACATGGGCTTCTAAGCTCTCTTTTGCCCGACATTACAGGCTGGATGTGGCTGCCAGGAGGGACGCACATTTTGGAGCGCAAGTGCTGGCGCGTGGTGTGGCTTGTTCCCACCCTATCTAGGGATTGCTTTGATACATCCCATCTGTAATGGCTGCATCTGCTTGATGACATGGAAGGGAAAATTAGGTTCTTACCGTGATAATTTTCTTTCCTTTAGTCATAGCAGATGCAGCCATGATCCCTCCCTGTCTGAATGCTGTCTGCTGTAAATCTATTTCAGATTATGTTCATGTTTCCGGGAGATTCCGTCCTTGGGAGAAAGTCGGAAAACAGTCTTCAGGATTCTTGTTCAATTAGAGGATGACTTAATTCCCTCCAGTTTCATGTTTTGGAGGATGAGTTTATTCCCTCCAGGAGGATGTTTCATTCCCTCCATTCTGAGTTAATGCCCTTTGTTGTAGAGCCATCGTTCGCTGTGAGGAAAGCTCATGTTATTCCCATTGCGGTTTGCCATACTGCTTTGGAAGCTTCAAATACTGAAGAGGCAGTGGAGCAAGCTGGTATGAGGCACTGAAAAAAAGTGTGCTCTCTCTCTCTCCCTCTGCTGGTTGATGGACACATCCCATCTGTAATGGCTGCATCTGCTATAACTAAAGGAAAGAAAATTATCACGGTAAGAACCTAATTTTCCCATGTGCCCTTTTTCAAATGGGTTTCTTGCAACATAACCACCTGGGGTCTGCACCTATTTATCTCTTGCCAAATCAGCTGTCGTTTTCTAGGAGCATTTAGGCCTTTGACATTGAAAGTCATAATCTTTAAAGTAGATACCATAGAGTATAACCAAAAAAATCAATTACATGTCTAAATGTCACCTGAGAACACTGTAATGCCCCTCTTCCCCTTGTCCTGTCCCTCCCCCTCCTCCCATGTCCCCTTCATAGGTAGAGCAACAGACCCCCAAGAGAAACACAATTCCCCCCAGGAGCCCACTTACTCACTTCCTAGCAAGATCAACCCTCCCAGTATACAGCCCGTCTTCACCACCCCCGGACATACTGCGCATTACATCATCCATATAATCAACAGACTTATCTTTGATATAGAGTACAGATCATAATGAAACAGAGAAATATTGACATTCGCTCACTTTGTCCACTGCCTCAATTTGGAGCAATATTAGTCAAGTATTATGCACAGTCAGTCGTGGTTTCTTAGCCTTATTAAAAACTTGTTGCCATTGTCGCACTTTATCTCTTGTCAACTGCAATCTCCAAATTTGATTCTGTAGTCGGCCCCATCATACCTGCTGCTTGTAGGATCTGCTGTGCCGCCCCTGGGGAGCGGACTTTGTGTAGTTTACCAGCAATGGTAAAGCATACAGCAAAGGGAAAAGCCCATCGGTATTTAATGTTATGTTGCCCCAAAACCTCCAGAATCGGTTTCATATTGCGTCTTTGTTGTAGAGTATAGGCTGATAAGTCCTGAAATACTGAAATAGGTGTATCATGAAAACGCAAGTCCTTTTGTTGCCTAGCTAGGCCATGCAGGTGTTCTTAGAGTATTTCCAGAAGCGAACCACAATACCTCTGGGTTTATTAGGGAGCGACTTGCCCAGCGCTCTATGAGCTCGTTCTATTTCTGGAACCTGCTGATCTGGGGTTCCCTTCAAAATTTGCTTACGCAGTTCATGTATTAGTTTGGGGGACATCTTCTTGATCTCCAGCCTCAGGAATGCCCCGAAACCGTAAATTATTTCGTCGTCTCTGTTCTCGATATCAAGTTTATATTGCAATTCCTCCATTTGGTTAGCAAAATCCTCCTCTTTCTCTTTCATTTGGTTCATCAGTTCCACGTGCTCGTCCACCCGGCCCTCAAGATCCTCCACGCGATTACCAATTTCCTTAATCTCGCCTCGCAAATTTTCAATGCGTTCCACAATGTCTGAATTCATGCGAGCTAAGTCTTTACGGAGGTCCCGAAGCACTTTGGCAAACTGTGAAGCCTTACTTATAACAGTATCTTCGTCGGAGTGAGCAGATTCAAAATCTGAGGCCGCCTCTTCCCGGGAGGAAGTGTGGCTGCTAGTGGTTTTAGCGTTTCGAAGGCTGCCTTGCACTCCTGCTTTGGCATCCGCGAATTTCGATTTGTGACATTTTTTTCTCTCTCTCTGCCTCTTGTAGACTTCTCCTGCCTTTGTTTTGCGCTGAAGTCAGTCAATTATAGAGCGGAAAAGTAGCTATTTTAGTGGGGTTGAGCCGGAGCGACGGATTCAGGCTGCCATCGAGGTTGCTGATGTCACCGGAAGTCCCTCCTATTTTTATTTCTGCATTTGTGCCCCACATTTTTCAATCTAGATGTCCAATGTGGTTTACGTTTTACTTTGGATAAAGTAATGTTTGAGTTGAGTTTAGTTCATGATCTGTTAGTGGTCAAGCAGCAAAGTGTGTTGGTGGTTGTTCAGGCCTACTATGTGGATTCGTTGAACTTACTGAAGTAGGTTTTCAGGTGTTTGCATAAGGTTATGTAGTCATTTGTGCATTTTATTGCTCTTGGTATTCTAAATCTTAGGGCAGATGTATATAAAGTTGGTTGATTATGAGGATTTGTATTTTAGTTCTTGGCACTTAGGGAAGCGTAGTGTGAGGTAGGTTCTTGCTCCTTTGCTTTATGTATAGGTACTTCAATTAGGTTTGACACACATTTTGGTGCTTGGCCAAAGATTATTCAGTAGGCCAGTGACCATATCTTCAATGATATGTGATTTGACAGGTAACCAATGTAGATTTTGGAGCAGTGGTTTTGCTTTTTTGAATCTTTCTTCCAAATATCACTTGCAGCTGTATTTTGTGCTAATTCTATTTAATAGTTCATTTCATCTGGTGCAGATTCCGTTTCAGTAATCTTCATGCGAGAGGACCATGGATTGGACTAGTAAGTGGAATAAATCATTTGGGAAGTAGTGTATGTGTTTCCACATGGTTTGGAATACTTTTCTTTGTGGTGGTCGAGATTTGTTTATTGAATGGTTGGTTGTGGTCAAAGATGACTCCTAAGATTTTAGATTCAGTTATTGGAAGGGATATGCCCACGATTGTTTGAGAAGTGATCGGTATTGTGTGGTGATGAGATTATCAAACACTTGAGTTTTTTTTCTTCAATTTTGAGTTTGTACGTTGCGGCCTATGGTTCCATTGTATTTATGCCGTCCGTTATTCTGGCTGCGATTTCGTTAAGGTTTTTTTTTTTTTTAAAGGGGATGTGAATTGATCAGCGTATATATGCGGCTTGAAACCTTGCTTGGCTAGTGTTCAGGCGGGGCTATTGGTAGGTTAAGTAGTGTTGGTGAGAGTGGTAAGCCCTGGGGAACACTGTATTCCACTTTCCATGAAGGTGAGAATTTACTTGATAGGATCTGGTGGTCAGGAATCTTAGGAACCACTCAAGAACGTTCCCTCCAATACCGACTTTATCAAAAGCGCTTGACATGTTAAATTGTAGTGGCAGAATTTTATTTTTTTCCCCCATTTGCAATTTCCTTTTGGAGGTTAGCCAGTAGTGTAACATCTCAATGTCCCTCACCCACACACACCACCCCGGGTCCTTTACTCACCTTAATTGTTGTTAGCAATTTAAGGCATGCTGTTCTGGCTGGCATCTGGGCCTTCTGTCAGATCCCATCTGTGCAGAAGCAAGAAAGTTGCCTTTATATGATTTTCACTTCATCTTGGGCTTAAATAGAGAATGGCATTGCCCCTTCACCTCATTAGGTTTGACATATATTTTGGTGCTTGGCCAAAGATTATTCAGTAGGCCAGTGACCATATCTTCAATGATATACGTGATTTGACAGGTAGCCAATGTAGATTTTGGAGCAGTGGTTTTGCTTTTTCAAATCTTTCTTCCAAATATCACTTGCAGCTGTATTTTGTGCTAATTCTATTCCTAGATGACCCTGCTGTTCCTTTATAGGATTTTCACTTCATCTTGGGCTGAAGTAGAGAATGACAATAAGAACTAAGTTGTGTTTTTCCCATCCTCACAAACAAACTCCACCGCACATTTTGTACTGTTGTGGGGATGGGGACAAACTTTGTCATTGTCATTTTATAGGCTGAAGTAGATTCTGCATAAAGGGAAAGCTTAAAACAAAAATTAGCATGGTTTTATATATCAAGTAAATTCTGATTCAGTGAGTGTGTGTGCTGACTATACTAAAGCACAACGGCTTTATTGTGACCTTACCTCATCAAGAGTAGGTGCAAGAAAAGGTTTTTTTTTTTTTCTGCTGAAAGGTAGCATCTTTAAAGAACTAGATGGAGTAGACTACTTCTGTGCTCTTCAGCACAGTTCAGAGTTACGCTTGTGGTGGTTTCTGCTGTTGTGAAAGTAGCACAAACATGTCCCTGAACTGCACAGGAAGCAAATATTTGGCAGAAGCTATAGAAGACTGTGGCTGTTTCAATCTAGCTTGGTAAAACTTAAAATTATTATGGATTATTCAAAAATCAAAGATAATAGAACAGAAAAATATGTAAACTTGTAGCAGGACTGCACAATATTTCTTTTATGCTTAGAAAGGAGGAAGACTAGAGTCCTGCTTCTGAACTATGCAGTGTAATATATTGGACTCAGCCTTTGGCTAAGGGTAGTCTTCTGCATAACTAGATTTCAGAGTAATGTGGGAGACTTCTGCCTGAATTGGTTAGAGGCACTACAGGAACTTGGTGGAGCTCAGTAGCAAGCAGGAGCTGCCTGTCTAATGGTTGGCTAGTTCTTAGAGGGCACAGAGCTGTTGCTCCTAGGCCAGCTAGGCCTAACTTAAGGGTGACGGGCAACATAAGATCTGGAAAAGGCAGAAAGCCTCAAGAGGTTCTCTGGGAGCAGGACCAAAATGTCTGGCTATTGGAGCATACTTGAGGCTGAGTGGAACCTACTAGGTGCATCCCACCTCAATCACTGAGCAGGCAAATTCTGTTTGAGGAACCAATTTTCCCCACTGTATATCAAGCACATGAAAAAAAATTGGGAGAAACCCTTCCCTATTAGGAAGGAGAAAATCTCCCTATAGGAGTGATCAGTTGTATTTCCTGGGATTTTTGAAGATGACCGAAGAGCATGAATGTTGATTTTTTTTTTTTGTAGATTTTGGGTTAGAGCATTGGGGTAATGTTGAACATTATCTGGCAGTGACTTCTGCAGGATCATCTGGAGGATATCCCAACCTGAGATCTAGGGGAGGTTAAGTGAGGCGCTTTAGGTATGTACTCAGGATCGAGGACTTAAAACAAACATGGGAAAATGTGGAAGGGAGGTTCTTGAAGCTATATTTAGGCTTTTAGGTAGAAAGCTCAAATCCAGAACCTCTAGTTTACCACTTTCAGAAGTACTCCCCATTCCGTGTGCAGGGCCCGAGAGACAGAATCTAGAGTATCAATGTGTGGATGAGGTGATGGTGCAGGGAGGAAGGTTTTAGATTTCTAAGGAACTGGGCAACATTCTGGGGAAGGGGGAGCTTGCTCCATCAGGGTGGGACCAGGCTGCTGGCATCAGCATTTAAAGGAGAGCAGCTTTTAAAATAGAAACTGGGAGAATGCCAAGTTCAAAAGTACATGGTTCAGGATAAGGTATCTTTCAGATATTACCAAAAAGGGGAAGATAGGGTATCCTGATAGCAAGGTTGCAATAGAGACCATAGTAGACAGGTCTTTAAGCAGACAAAAGATTACAAATTATCAACTGCTAAGCAAGATGTAAATAGAAACAAACATAGTTTGAAATATCCATATGTGCATGCCAGAAGCCTAAGAAATTAAGATGAGTTGGAATGTATTGCACTAAATGAAAAATTAGATATAAGCATCTCTGAGACCTGGTGGAAGGAGGATAACCAGTGGGACACTGTCATGCCAGGGTACAAATTATATCATAGTGATAGAGTGGATCGAATTGATGGAGGGGTAGCATTGTATGTTAAGGGGGGATTGAACCAAATAGATTGAAAATTCTGCAGGACACAAAACACATCTTGGAATCCCTATGGATTGAAATTCCATGTGTAAAGAGGAAAAGGATAGTGATGGTGTGGCAGAGCCGGTGGTGGGAGGGGGGGGGGGGGGTTGGGAGGTGGGGATAGTGCTGGGCAGACTTACACGGTCTGTGCCAGAGCTGGTGGTTGTAAGGCAGGGATAGTGCTGGGCAGACTTATACGGTCTGTGCCCTGAAAATGACAGATACAAATCAAGGTAAGGTATACACAAAAAGTAGCACATATGAGTTTTTATCTTGTTGGGCAGACGGGATGGATTGTGCAGGTCTTTTTCTGACGTCATTTACTATGTTACTACCATCCACCTGGCTAGGATGAACCGACGGATGTAGAAATGTTAAAGGAAATTAGGGAGGCTAACAAACTGGGAACACAATGGGTGATTTCAATTACCCCAATATTGACTGGGTAATATAAGGGCATGCTAGGGAGGTAAAATTCCTAACAAAATCAACTACTGCTTTATGGATCAGCTGGTACAAGAGCCAACAAGAGGAGGAAAAATTGTAGACCTAGTCCTCAGTGGAGTGCATGATCTGGTGCAGGAGGTAATGGTGCTGGGGCTGCTTGTTAAGTGGTCATAATGCACACAGGAAATCCAATATAGCATAGGGAATGGCAAGTCAAATGTAAAGCGCTGATAAGGCAAAGAGGAACTTTGAAAAACATTTGTAGGCCAAAACACAACTTTTGTAGGTATATTAAAAGCAAGAAGCTGGCAAAAAAATCAGTTGGCCTGCTAGATGACAGAGGTAAAAGGGGTACTTGGGAAGACAAGCCATAGCCTAGTGGTTAGAGCACTGGCTTGCAATCCAGAGGTGGCCGGTTCAAATCCCGCTGCTGCTGCTCCTTGTGATCTTGGGCAAGTCACTTAACCCTCCATTGCCTCAGGTAGAAACTTCAATTGTGAGCCCTCCTGGGACACAGAAATATCCAGTGTACCTGAATGTAATTCACCTTGACCTACTACTGAAAAAAGTGTGAGCAAAATCTAAATAAAATCCTCTTGTCTTTTCCATTCCTTTACTAATACCTAGCTGCTGCCGCACACTGAGCACTTGCTTACATTAATCATCATCTGGAGAGTGGTACATGACATGTTCGCTGCATTCAGCAATTTTTCCAGCTACCATCTTCTGGAGAGCACCTTTTACTTAAAACAAAAAAACCAGCACAATCTCTACTTCAGTTTTAAATCTGCCCTGGTGACATACTCAATTGACTCCCAATTGTGTATGGTAGAAATTGAATACACCATTTTAGTTATTTTGGTGATGAAGATCACAGTATAGCCCCTGATGCAGCCCCTTTGGGCAAAACACTGCCTATATTGGGCATGCTATTAGAACAAATCTTTAAGAATTTCAATTTATCACTGATCTGCTTTGTTTCCACATTGGAGTTTGTGGATTGTCTGCCTTGTTGTTTTTTTGGGACTGTTATTGTGTACATGAGTGTTAGTATTCTCACCTCCCAAATGCTCAAAAGATTCGCCAAATCTCATTGCAAATTAGACATATGTCCAAACCTTATGGCAACTGCCCCCTCAACAATTCATAACAGACCTAACAAACCACTTGAACTTTATGCTACAAAATGGACTCTTCCTGAAGGAGAAAGGAAACATCCTACTCACCCCCATACCCAAAGACGCAAAGAAAAGTGCTAGTGAACTAACCAACTATAGGCCAGTAGCATCCATCCCCTTAATAACCAAACTAACGGAAGGGATGGTGACCAAACAACTCAAACTATTTAAACAAATTCTCAATATTAACACGACTCCCAGTCAGGATTCTGATCTAACCACAGTACTAGTAACTCATGACTAAATTCAAACAAATGATAGCAACTGGCAATAACATACTACTTCTGCAATTTGACATGTCTAGCACCTTCGACATGGTCGATCATGGAATTCTACTACATATCCTCGAGTACTTTGGAATAGGAGGTAACGTTCTCAACTGGTTCAAGGGGTTCCTAACCACACACTCATATCAAGTGATATCTAACTCGATCACATCAGCCACCTGAATGTGCAGTTCCACAGGGATCCCCCCTTTTCACCGACCTTATTCAACCTAATAATGATACCGTTGGCCAAACTACTATCAAATCAGAACCTTAACCCATACATATACGCAGACGACGTAACGATCTACATCCCCTTCAAACAAGATCTAAACGAAATTTCAAATGACATCAACCAAAGTCTACACATGCATTCATGGGCGGATGCATTTCAGTTGAAACCCAATGCCTAATACCTCTCAACACAACACGAACAAATTCACCACCATTAACACACCAAAACTGAACCTCCCAATTTCGGAAACCCTAAAATTTCTTGGAGTTACTATTGACCGACACCTAACACTTGAGTCACGTGAAAAACACAACCAAAAAGATGTTCTACTGAATGTGAAAATTAGAGTAAGACCTTACTTCCCAAGGACAGTCTTTCGCAACCTGGTTCAGTCAATGGTACTCAGTCATCTAGACTACTGTAACGCAATCTACACTGGCTGCAAGGAGCAAATACTCATCACAAACGGGCATATTTTCAAAGCACTTAGCCTTCCAAAGTTCCATAGGTTCTATGGAACTTTGGAAGGCTAAGTGCTTTGAAAATGAGCCCCAATATCATCCACGGTGACGCCCCAGCCTACATGACAGATCTGATAGTCCTACCATCCAGGAATGCTAAAAAAAATCATCCCGCATATTCTTTAATCTTCACTTCCCCAATTGCAAAGGTCTGAAATACAAACTAATACACGCGTCAAACCTTTTCCTACTTGAGCACACAATTCTGGAACGTTTTACCATGCAAATTAAAAACGATCTATGAATTGACTAACTTCCGCAAATTACTGAAGACCCACCTCTTTGACAAAACATACCACAATGATCAACACGTGAACTCTTCCACATGTAACCAGAACTCTTCTACTCTATTATGTGTTATGATCATGTTTTATTATCACGCTATCCGAGATCCTCTTGCAATATTAAATGTATACTTTCCTACAAATTTTCACAATTCATGATGTATTGTAAGCCACATTGAACCTGCAAAAAGGTGGGAAAATGTGGGATACAAATGTAATAAATACTGGTAGATTTTTGATTTTTCAGAAGTCCTCTATAGCATTTTTTTAATACAATGATGAACATGCAGTGCTTGAGATTTGCTCTTGAGCACTGTTAACCAGCATTTTTTTTTCCTTCTCCTTGATGTCAGTTGCTCTGATGTAGACTTAACACATATTTGCACTTTTCCTATATAAAAGATAGGAAGTGGATTCGTTATACATGTCCTTTTTTCTGCCATCTTTGATTTTGAAAGTGTTACATTATAGTCATCTGACTTCTCAGTGAGAAGCCATGTGCCTTCCCCTTTTCAAATCCTGCCATAAGCATCATTGACCTTATACAATGCGCCTCTACTTTTTGATGTTGCATATAGCCAGAAATGGTTGAATATATAACCAATGGATTTTTATATTTAGTTATGAAGCAATATTATAAACTGGTGCTAACCAGTGTATTTTGCATTAGGGGATATGATTTTTAATGGTGCTCTGTATATGCTCTTTTTTTTTTTTTTTTTTTTTAAATCCAGATCTTTTTTGCTGAGCAGCTGCTATATACAAATATTTGGCGACAATCTTCCTGACATCTGCATCTTGCTTCATCAAAATATATTAAAGATCTTTAGTTGAAACGTTATTTCTTTTTGAGTGATTTCCACTTTTTTGTCATGTATACAGGAAGTAACATTATTCATTAGACACTTCTCATACCTCTTTCAATTTAAAGAACATTCTATCTTAGCTGTTTAGTCTGTAACCGAGAAGCTTTGTCTTAAGTATTTTTTATAAGTAATATTGTTATGCCCCCTTAACTAGCTCTTGATGTTGCATTAAAGAGAAATAGACTCTGCTGAAAATTTGTTTTTAGTCTGACGCCTGTATTTCAAATCAGTAAACAATATAAATTGAATGGCACTAACTGATAGCTTGCAAGAGCAGGGTTTGTTTTAATGGCTCTTTATATATGCCTTATTTTTTTTTTTACTCTGGTAGTTTTCTATCACATTGACTTTTTTGATAATTACTTGATGGCAAGTATCTTCCGATACATTTTTTTCAGATGCAATATCAGAAAAAAATCTCAAATTACAATAGCATGGATAAACATCTGAGTTTTTTTTTTTTTATCTCTGATTTTTTTTTAATCTTGTGACAGTTTGACTTGCTGAACCCCATTGAGTTTACTTATAAAAAAAAATACTTGTGTACAGAACCAGTTTTTGACTTGCAACAATTGTTATACAAGGCATCTTATGTTGAACAGAGCACATTTTTGTATATTTTATATTCATGTATCATGTTTTGCTGAATAACTTGGAAGATTGCATAATAGCAATGATTATTTCATAGAGCCTTTAGTATGCATATAATCAATGATACCACTATTCATGCTCTGAACCATAAATATAAACTGTACAGACCACATTTCCTCACCTACTGTCTGTTTCTATGGTGTTCCAATACATTGTTTACAGTGTTTGTTAGGCATTCATTTACTTAGTAGTTATTTCTGTTACAGATGTAACCCCTCAAGCAGGCACATGTTTGTGCTGAAACACAGCTGTTGGGTTTTCCCATGTTTACAGCGGCTGAGTGTAATCATCTGGTTCCAACTTTTATTTACTCCACTTTTTTTTTTACTTGCCTTTGGTTTGTTCCATTCATGAAGATTGGTTTCTTTTTCTTTTACATATGTTAAATAGCTACATAGTACAGATCCTGTGACACACCACTATTCACCCTCCTCCATTGAGAGAAATGGCTATCTAACTCTAGCCTCTGTTTTCTGTCCAGTAACTAATTCCTAATCCACAGATGGATATTGCCTATCCCAACTGGCTTGCATTTATCCACATGCTTATTTGTGCCTTCAAAGAATTGAAGCAAACTGGTAAGGCAAGTCTTCCCTTGGCTGAACTAATGCTGACTCTAGCCCATTAAACCATGTTTTTGTTCTGTAATTTCATTCTTTATAAATTTCCATTATTTTGCCTGGCATGGAATTCAGGCTTAGTCTGTAATTTCCCAGATAACCCCTGGATCCCTTTTTTAAAAAAGTTATTGCATTGGCCACCCTCCAATATTCAGGTACTACAGACTATTTTAACTGTTACAGATAAACAGTTTCATGTTTGAGTTCTTTCAGTACCCTGGAGTATGTGCCATCTGGTCCAGGTGATTTATCACTCTTTAACTTGTTGATTTGGCTCGGTATGCCTTCCAGGTTCATGGAGACTTCATTTTCTCTGTATCGTCATCCTTGTCAACCATTTCCAGTAGGTAGGTCTCATGTTTGATTTGCTTTGGTCTTTACAGAAGAAATCTCTACTATGGGCTTGTCTTCCCTGAGAGCCCCTTTTGCTCCTTTATTATCTAATGGTTCCATGGATTCTCACAGGCTTTCTGCTACTGATGCACCTGAAAAGTGTTACTATGAGATTTTGCCTCCATGGCAAATTTTTTTTTCTTTTAGTCTTCATTAATGCTTTGCATCTAGCTTGACAGTTTTAACTTGGATACCCTTTGTGACTATACCCTTTTCTGACAGGGTTTTCCTCTAGAGCTTGAGGAACTGCCCTTGGGCTGTTCTCCTGCCCTCCCCCGAATAGACTACATTATTTTGACTAGCCCTAGTCTAGAACAGAAACCTAGAATGATCCTCCATCCCTTTGCATGGTGGAGAGAGAGGCACAATCTATTTAATTTAGATATGATGGAAGTTGAGCTGTCTAGACAATAGCAGGGCTTTATCCACTAAATCAGAGGTGACAACTGGATCAAAACCTCACTTTTTACTGTGGTTTAGTACAGGCCACATTTTAGCCTGTTATAGCATGTTTGAGAAGAACCAGCCTATGTGTTGGATAGCCCCATGTGCAGTTTGCACTGCTCCATTGTTGAACTCCTAGACTGTTTCTTTTATCTTGCATGATATGCTTAGAACAGACTTACTGAATCAGTACTTGGCTCCAGCTCTGGCTGTCTTCAAATCTAGGCTAAAAGCCCACCTTTTTGAGGTTGCTTTTGACTCCTATTCACTTGTTCAGTACCCATGACTGTTTTATAATTCCCATCTTAAATAAATCTCCCTTATTTGTCCTGTTTGCCTTGATTTACATTGTAAGCTCCGTCGAGTACGGACTGTCTTACACGTTCAGTGTACAGCACTGCATATCTCTATTAGCACTATAGAAATTAGTAGTAATAGTGGAGTCTGGCTATGGCTACATTGGATTAGCAAACCAAACATTTCCAAATGGTATGCTACTTAGCATATGCTCAATCAACTTGACAGGAATGTCAAACTTACTCTGCAGTTAATGCCAGCGATCTAGAGTGCCACTTCAATCTAGGTGAGAATTGACAAAGTGCCAAGGTCCCTGACTGAAGAGGTCAAGTGAGCACTAACATATCAGCTGGGCATGTCTACTCAAATTGGCACCTGGGTTAATGTCCTGTACCTCCACTATAGAAATTGACTATACTTTATCTGGAGTGGATTGCCCTTCTGAAGCAACAGGTATCCTGTGGTAGGCTGCTGATATAAATAGTACTTCCCCTCTTGAGATTTTCCTCCCATAGAGGTGCAGAGGTTTGCAGGCCAGCAACGAAGAAATAGCTGCAATTCCATGCGCTCTTGTGCATTTAAGTGGGCAGACCTAGGCCCAAATTTTGTTTTCCATCAGTTGAGATTGGGGGTGGGCTGCAGCAATGGGAACTACAGCCTGGAGTAGCTCAGGAGGAGGGTGAGAGACTGAGGGGAAATAGGCCTAGGCCAGGATCTTCATGGGCAAAATTTTGGATGCAATTTGCCGTTTGTGATCACTCAGCTATTTAGCATCCCATCATGCTGTTAACATTGGATGTGTATACTTAGCTCACACTTCTAGTCTAGTAGAGTAGATCAAGGTAGGTTACATTCAGGTGTCCAGAGGGCTTATAACAAAGCTTGCATCTAAGGCAAGGAACGGTTAAAGACTTGCTCAAAGCCACAAGCAGCATCATTGGCATTTTGTACCTGGTTTCCTACTTTAGCCTACTGCTTTAACCATGAAGCTGTGGAAGACTTAGCTTATACGCAAAATTTATCTGAATCCTTTAAAGATTTTCAACGTTAACTGCCGAGGGTCTGACTTTCCTTTTCTTTTCAAATTGTCAAAATATCAATGTGAGCCAGTCTAACAGCTTCATATAACTTTTTTTGGAGGGGGGGGGGGGGGCAGAACTGTTAAAATTGGTTCTCAAAAAGCCTGGTCTCAACTATTCCAGTATCATATATTTTTATATATTTGTTTAACCCTTGTATGCACAAAACAAATATTTAATTCTAGTGCTGCTCTGGACTCATGGTGGTGAGATTTTGAATTAGGCAGTTTAAGCATACAATCCCCTCTTGCTGGAAGGGCTGAATTGGCAACATGATTACCCCTTTTAGTTTAGCCCTGCCTCACTGTTGGTTTAGCCCCTTATAGGAAATTCAATGATCTATGACCAACTGGGAGGATTAAGCACAGGTAAAATAGGCAAGTGTTGAGCAGCCCTCTCAGGTGGAACACAGATTTTTGCTGTGGTTTTTCAGTTGAAAGCAGAAGTGGGAAGAGCTGGAACTACTAAGCCACTAACTGCGGAGAGTATCTTCTGCCAGCTGAAGTGCAATGCAAGAAGAATAGGGAAGAATTAGTGAGCAGTACTGCTAGCATGCTGCATCAGATTTTCTCAAACAGCTCAGAGCCCTGTCTCTGGGTGTTCTGCATGTTTTATCACAATGAGGGTCCAATGCAGTAATTTTGCCTAGGGCCCACAAAACTTAATACTGCCCTGATTTGCTAATGTCTTGTGGGTGGGAATAAGATTTTTGCCTTTTATATTCAGTAGATCTTGTTCCAGTGCAAAATCATTCTAAAGACCTTTTTTAAAATTATGTATAATGGATAAAATATGGTACAATATGGCAACGATATTTTTTATTTTATTGGTATTAACTGCCTTTATGAAGATTCACCCAAGGCACGCTGTACAGCAGTAACAGTTTAACGCAACACAATTTTCTTGATTTATATCAAGTCTGAAATGCCACACATTCCATCTCATTACTTTTGCCTGCATCTTTATATTCAAATTGAGGAGGAGTTAAATCTTTTTTGCTGTGCCCAACCCAAGGTCTGAGTTCTCATTTGTTTTCTATGCTGTATTTGTACTTCAAATATCAAAATTGGCATGCTGCTTGTCAATATTAGTATAAAATGTGGATATACACTTCATGTACAAGACAATTGCATACTGCTTGGAAAGGGGTGAAACAAGCAGATATTAATTTCAACATTGTTGCCTTAAATCTCCAAACTCAAGAATAGGATTATATATAACTTGATAGGATTATACATTAGAACAACAACAAAAAAAAAACTAAACCCAAAAGTAGAACAAGGGATAGTACCACTTGAGTGGTAACAAAATAATTAAACTTCCTATATTTAGGGCTCAATAAATGCTAAATATAAAAATACACTGCACAATATTATAGAATTTACTGCCCTAGTGAATAAATTCACCCAACTCGGTGTATAGTAAGTGTAATTGTTGCTTGTCATAACAGCAAAATAGTCAATAACAGTACACATACATCCATTTAGGTTTTGATATGTTTAACAAGGATTTGGTGTAAAAATGCAGCTGAGACAGATGCTAAAGTTTTTTTTTTTTTGCTAAATCTAAAATTTTAAAATTCTGTACGCTTGGAGCACACATGACTAGGAGGCACTAAAACTTCTATAGTGGTGTAAGCCCGTCCCAGAGGAAGTGATAACTTCCTAAAAATTTATTTAAAATATGGAATTATTTCTGGTGGCACATGCAGCGACAAAGAATCATGAACAAAGAGCATGTCGGACTCCTTGGCATATCTTTCTCATGCACCTCCTAGCTTTTATGTATTTCTTCCGTTCTTCAATCTTACATTTGCTCCTTATAACTTGGTCTCTCCCTAGTGAAAGGTGCAGATAAAGGACCATGGGGACCTTTTTACTAAGGCATGTAGGCGCCTACTTGTCAATTTGGAACTACCGGCTACCACAAGCCTCAGGCGGTAATTCTGTTTTTTACACGCGTCCAATACGTACAGCAGAAAATATTTAATTTTTTCTACTGCATGGTGCTAACTGGCAGTGTATGCACTGGTTAACATGAGACTTTACTGCTAATTCAGTGGGTGGCGGTAAGCTCTCTGGCCCAAAATGGACATGTGCCAATTTTTTTATTTTGCTGCATGTCCATTTTTGGCCAAAAAAGTCTTTTTGCAGGGGCACTGAAAAATGGACCTGCACATGTCCAATACATGTGTGTATACCAGCACAGGCCACTTTTCGGTGAACCTTAGTAAAAGTATTCCCATATCTCCTTTTCTTCCTCTAGCTCACCTTGGGTAAGAATCTTGATGCTCCACACGTTCATGGTCCTCTGCTCCCTCCCACCTCTTATCATATTGCCTTTAACCTGCTTAAGATAGGCAACCTCAATATATACTCCTTATGCAGGAAGACACACCTGATAAGGGACTTCATAAATCTCTTGACAATTTTTTGCATAGATAAATCTGGCTTCCTGACTGACACTGCCAATCTTTCACCAAGTGGGTGGAAAGTATAGGGGGTGCCTTGCATTCACTTTTTTCCACCCACATTCAGCTCTGCATTCTTGACTTTCATCAAAGCTCAAGCTCTGAACCTGAGCTTTAGGATCTCTCCCTCCTTGGATGCCCTTTTGCTATATGAACCACACCATGTTACTCTAACTTCTCCCAAGGCTTCTATGATCTGTCCACTCAGATCCAGTCTTCCAAGTCTTTCCTTCTGGATGATTTAAAATTCATGTTGATCACCCTACTGATGGGTCATGACTGTAGTGCTTTTCTATCTGAACTTGATTTCCCAGCTTTCCTACTCACCAAGCTGGATGTACTTTACATGCCCTTATATATAACCTTCACTCCTTTACCATAACTGCCTCCATCTTTTGGTCTTATGTTCCATTGGCTATACCCTAAAAGTGATTTGGTGAGGGGAAGGGGGTATAAGTCCTTTTCTTTTAATTGAATGTGCTGTAAGTTTTCCTGATTTTTTTTTTTCCCCCTTTTATCTCTGGAAGAGCAAGTCACTTGATGGAATTCCACTCTTCAAGGAATGTTGGACAGAATTGCTCCATTATAAACTACCTTCCATACTTAGAAAAAAGCTCAGCCTTGGTATCATACACTTATGAGGTAACAGGTCAAGGGATGAATGCCGTTCCTACCTGTTCACTCTTTTTGGAACTTCTATGTGTGAATCAACATAGCCCAAACATGTCTGCAATATGATGCAAATTCCTACTTGTATGACCTCTTGATGGAGCTTGATTCAGTGCCTCCCACTTCTCACCTGATGCTTTTGCAAAGCTTTTTTAAATAAGGTTGTCACTTTCCACCAGTATTGACATTGGTTATTCCCTCACTGCAAGCTGACATTGACCCACCCCCTAATCCAACGTGGAAAACAAACCAGCAGATCAGTATAACATCCAAAAAAACTTTATTGAAGATACCGTGTATGGGCATTTGTTTCATACACAGTATCTTCAATAAAGTTTTTTTGGATGTTATACTGATCTGCTGGTTTGTTTTCCACGTTGGATTTTGCAGATCGTTTGTCTTGTTTTCTGCCACCCCCTAATCCTACATGTCACATTTTGCTCTTCCATCTACTTCGCATGTTGCCAAGACTTTCTTACCCAAAGCCATCTCCCTTTTACTGATCCGCTTGCCTCCTGAAACATTTTATTGATCCCCTGCTATCCTTTCTGGTCAATATGGTGACAAGTCTCTCCCTTGGTATTTTTCCTGAGATGGAAATCCGAGTTATGGTCCACCTTCACTGTGAAAAAACCCAAAGGGCAGTCTTTTGCATAGTTTTGGCCCATTTCTGGAGAGAAAGGGGAGATTAAACTTGGAAAAACTGGTTGGTTTCCTTGATCAACTTTTCCATACCAGACAGGCTTCTGTAGTCTATCAACCAGTGGCGTAGCCAGACTGCTGATTTTGGGTGGGCCTGAACCCAAAGTGGGTGGGCACAACATTTTCTCTCTACCCCCCTCCCCCAGCAAAATTTAGTCACATTTTCAGTGAGCTTTCAGAGGCCAAAACCTCCTGCCTCAGGTCAGTATAATGCTGTTATGGTATCCTCTCCTGACCTAAGGAAGGAAGTATTGGTCTCTGAAACTTTATTAACACAGGTACCATATTACTTTATCCTAAATTAAAAATAAAATTATTTTCTTTACCTTTGTTGTATGGCCATTTACTTTTTCTCATTGTGTTGCTCCCAGTCTCTAGATTCTGCTTTCCTTTGTTTTCGCTTAACTCTTCTGCCACGGTTTCCTGGCCATTTCTCATTTTTCTCTCCTTTTTCTTAGCTTTCTTCAATATTTTTCTGCCTCTCTCTCTCTGTCCTGATTTAATTCATTCTTACTATCCATTCTTTAATTTCCTTCATCTACTTATGGCTTTTCATCTTTTTATCACCCTTGTTCTCCCCATGCCCCTTCCTCTTATTCTTCAATCTTTCACTACTCCCCCTTTCCATGCAGCAGCTCTCCTCTTTCTCTCCCCATCCTTCCAGTAGTCTCCCCTCTTTCTTTCTGCATCCTTCCATCCATTGTCACCTCCTTCTCCCTACCCTTCCATCCAGCGTCTTCCCTCTTTCTCTCCCCATCCTTCCATCTGTCTCTCTCTCCCTCCTTCTAACCAGTGTCTCTCTATCTCTACCCTTTTCTGTTCAGTGTCCCTTCTCTCTCCACATCCTTCGTCTCTCCCCTTTCTCTCTGCATCCTTTCATCCATCTCCCCTCTTTCTCTGCCCATCCTTCCATCTGTTTTCCCCTCTCCTGATTCAGGCCCCAGCTCCCATTACCGGCCACTGCTGCTTTTCCAGTTGAGCAGCAGGGCCGGCGCTACAAAAAGAAGCGCTCAGCTGATAGAGCTAAGCGCCAACGCTAACGAGAAAAAATGTTTAAAAAAAAAAAGCGCGGCACCAGGTCTGCAGGCAGCCTTGAGGCATTGGCTGCTGGCTCTGCAGGCTCCTCCCTTCTCTTACGTCACTGCCCCTGGAGCGAAACAGGGGCAGTGATGTAGGGAGATGGGAGGAGCCTGCAGAGCCAGCAGCCAATGCCTCAAGGCTGCCTGCGGACCTGGTGCCGCGCTTTTTTTTTTTTTTTTTTTTTAAGCATTTTTTTTCTCGTTAGCGTTGGCGCTCAGCTCAATCAGCTGAGCGCTTCTTTTTGTAGCGCTGGCCCTGCTGCTCAACTGGAAAAGCAGCAGTGGCCGGCAATGGGAGCTGGGGCTGGCGTGGGCCTGGAAGAAAAGTGGGAGGGCGTGTGTGTGCGATTGGGTGGGTGGGCCAGAGGTGAAATTGGGTGGGCCTGGGCCCACCCAGGCCCAACCATAGCTACGCCCCTGCTATCAACAGCACTCACTTCTTGGCCTTACTACTAGTGTGAAACTAAATCTTAATATTGGCCAGAATGCCCTCATTTCTCTTGACCTTTCAACTGCCTTTGACATTATGCACACTCTAGTTTGGTGTTTTGATTTAATTTTTCATGGTATTGCGCACTCATGGTTTCAATATTACCTAGTTCCACTGATCTTGTCTCCTGTATGCCTAGGGATTGATCCTGAGAATTATCCTCTTTCACGACTTCCTCTCCTCACTTGCTTAATTCAGTCCTACGCTTTTTATACTGACACAACTTTTAGTCCTATTACTCTTCATCTGGTGCCAGGGACCATAATCTCACATCAGGACAAAATTGCCAACTGGCTTGCACCTAACCATGAAGCATAACCTACCAAATCTGACACTATTTTTTTCCTTGCAGTCTCAACCAAAATACATGGTGTTTGATGTCCTTTTCAAAGCCTCCATTGAAGTCCTGGGATTTATTCTTGATCATACCATCCTTCAGGAAACAGCTCTTCAATGTAATTTAGTCTGTCTTGACTTTCAGATTCATTCGGTCTGCCTTATGTTTGAGCTATCTTCTCTTATCTCTAGTAGCATTTAAGATCACTGCAACTTGCTATATCACGGTCTCCAACTAACACAATTTGGATGTCTTCAGCTAATCCAAAATACAGCCATCAAATGACTTTGTTCATCTCTGAACAGTGGCTGCCAGTCTCCTTTTTGTATGCCTTTAAAATATCTAACAAACTTTACTTGGAATGCCATTTTCCCCTCTCCAGTCTTATCCCTTACAGTTGTGGAAATAAGTATTTGATCCCTTGCTGATTTTGTAAGTTTGCCCACTGACAAAGACATGAGCAGCCCATAATTGAAGGGTAGGTTATTGGTAACAGTGAGAGATAGCACATCACAAATTAAATCCGGAAAATCACATTGTGGAAAGTATATGAATTTATTTGCATTCTGCAGAGGGAAATAAGTATTTGATCCCCCACCAACCAGTAAGAGATCTGGCCCCTACAGACCAGGTAGATGCTCCAAATCAACTCGTTACCTGCATGACAGACAGCTGTCGGCAATGGTCACCTGTATGAAAGACACCTGTCCACAGACTCAGTGAATCAGTCAGACTCTAACCTCTACAAAATGGCCAAGAGCAAGGAGCTGTCTAAGGATGTCAGGGACAAGATCATACACCTGCACAAGGCTGGAATGGGCTACAAAACCATCAGTAAGACGCTGGGCGAGAAGGAGACAACTGTTGGTGCCATAGTAAGAAAATGGAAGAAGTACAAAATGACTGTCAATCGACAAAGATCTGGGGCTCCACGCAAAATCTCACCTCGTGGGGTATCCTTGATCATGAGGAAGGTTAGAAATCAGCCTACAACTACAAGGGGGGAACTTGTCAATGATCTCAAGGCAGCTGGGACCACTGTCACCACGAAAACCATTGGTAACACATTACGACATAACGGATTGCAATCCTGCAGTGCCCGCAAGGTCCCCCTGCTCCGGAAGGCACATGTGACGGCCCGTCTGAAGTTTGCCAGTGAACACCTGGATGATGCCGAGAGTGATTGGGAGAAGGTGCTGTGGTCAGATGAGACAAAAATTGAGCTCTTTGGCATGAACTCAACTCGCCGTGTTTGGAGGAAGAGAAATGCTGCCTATGACCCAAAGAACACCGTCCCCACTGTCAAGCATGGAGGTGGAAATGTTATGTTTTGGGGGTGTTTCTCTGCTAAGGGCACAGGACTACTTCACCGCATCAATGGGAGAATGGATGGGGCCATGTACCGTACAATTCTGAGTGACAACCTCCTTCCCTCCGCCAGGGCCTTAAAAATGGGTCGTGGCTGGGTCTTCCAGCACGACAATGACCCAAAACATACAGCCAAGGCAACAAAGGAGTGGCTCAGGAAGAAGCACATTAGGGTCATGGAGTGGCCTAGCCAGTCACCAGACCTTAATCCCATTGAAAACTTATGGAGGGAGCTGAAGCTGCGAGTTGCCAAGCGACAGCCCAGAACTCTTAATGATTTAGAGATGATCTGCAAAGAGGAGTGGACCAAAATTCCTCCTGACATGTGTGCAAACCTCATCATCAACTACAGAAGACGTCTGACCGCTGTGCTTGCCAACAAGGGTTTTGCCACCAAGTATTAGGTCTTGTTTGCCAGAGGGATTAAATACTTATTTCCCTCTGCAGAATGCAAATAAATTCATATACTTTCCACAATGTGATTTTCCGGATTTAATTTGTGATGTGCTATCTCTCACTGTTACTAATAACCTACCCTTCAATTATGGGCTGCTCATGTCTTTGTCAGTGGGCAAACTTACAAAATCAGCAAGGGATCAAATACTTATTTCCACCACTGTATATACCTTCATATACTCTTTATTCAATCAGCATATTCACTATACCTTCCCATAGTCACATTTAGCTAGATACTATGAGTGACTCTTGCTTCAGTGGTACCACCCCATCCCTCAAATTCACTCCCCTTTGTCTCTTAGACTTAAGTAGAGAGGTGTGGTAGTCGTGTTAGTCCACTCTTAAAGATTATCAATAGAAATCAAACAAAATAAAACATGGAAAAGAAAATACCTTTTTTATTAGACATAACTTAATACATTTCTTGATTAGCTTCCGATCTGATGAAGGGCAACCTTCGAAAGCTAATCAAGAAATGTATTCAGTTATGTCCAATAAAAAAGGTGGTATTTTCTTTTCCATGTTTTATTGTTTGATTTCTATTGATAATCGGACTTCATTTCAGAAATTTTTAAAAATGCCCTTAAATCTTACTACTTGGCTCAGGCTTTTCCCCAAGCATGCCTCAAATTTAAGGCTGTGCCAAGTTGGCAGCTGCAGTGATTCTTGTGATTTTTTTTACCCCCATCTAGGATTGCCAAATAAATCATTTGCCTGACATAGTTAATCAGTCCTGTGCTTATCTCACTGCATGCAGGGACTTGTGGTTCTGATTTCCCCATTGGCTTACCTAAGAAAAACAAGGCTGCAAGTCCCTGCATGTATTGGGGTAAGCCCAGAACTGGATCAACCCTGTCAGATGAATCTGGATCTAGTTGGCAACCTTACCGCATCCCTTTACATGTTCGAGGAATATATTGTAAGTAATATTCTGTTCCCCTGTTTCCCTGAGAACTGGTTTGTCCCAACATTGCTTTTGACTTGTAACCACTTGTAACCACTCGCCTCCACCTACTCTCCTCTCCTCCTTCCTGTACACATTAATTGATTTGATTTGCTTACTTTATTTATTTTTTGTCTATTAGATTGTAAGCTCTTTGAGCAGGGACTGTCTTTCTTCTATGTTTGTGCAGCGCTGCGTATGCCTTGTAGCGCTATAGAAATGCTAAATAGTAGTAGTAGTAGTAATCCTAGTCTTGAGTAGCCTAGTGGTTAGTGCAACGGATTTTGATCCTGGGGAACTGGGATTTAGTCTCACTGCAGCTCCTAGTGACTCTGGGGGAGAGTCACTTAACCCTTCATTGCCCCAGGTACAAATAAGTACCTGTGTATACTACATAAACCACTTTGAATGTAGTTGCAAAAACCACAGAAAAGTGGTATAGTACCATTTCCCTTCCCTTATGTTCCCTCTTTTTTTTTTTTTTTTGTAAACTTCTTAGATGTGGGGGGCTTATGATTTGTGATATATCAAAAAAAAAACTCCATGGTTTAATGGGACAGTCAGCATGGGTTCAGCCAAGGGAAGTCTTCTCAATTTCTTTCATTTCTTTGAGGGTGTAAATATGTGGATAAACATGAGCTGGTTCGTGTAGTGTAGGTGTAATGTATCTGAATTTTAGAAAGCTTTTGACAAAGTTCCTCATGAGACTGCTGAGAATTAAAAAGTCATGGGATAGGAGGCAATATGCTTCTGTGGATTAGGAACTGATTATTGGACAGAACAGAGGGTAAAGTTAAATGGTCATTTCTCTCAATGGAGGAGGGTGGAGTGTCACAGGGGTCTGGGAATGGTGCTATTTAACATTAATAGAATTATTATTATTAGCATTTGTATAGCAATACCAGACTCACACAGTGCTGAACATCTGATACAAAGAGACAGTCCCTGCTCAAAAGAGTTTACAATCTAAATAATACAGACACAAGACAGTTATGGGTGAGGGAAGTAATGGGTGAGAAGGGAGGAAGGGACAAGGGGAGGGCAATTGTGGCTAGGAGCTAAAAGCAGCAGTGAAAAGGTGGGGTTTCAGCATAGATTTGAAAACAGGTAGAGATGGAGCTAGACATATAGGTGCAGGAAGTCTATTCCAGGTATAAGGTGTCACGAGAGAAAAAGGAGCGAAGCCTGGAGTTAGCAGTGGAGGAGAAGGAAGACCTTAAACTGGAAGGCTGGGCATCCAAAGAACAGATGAAACTTTAATGTGGACAAATGCAAAGTGATGCACATTGGGTAGAATAATCCGAATCGGTTAACTGATGCTAGGTCCACTTCAGGAGTCAGTGCTCAAGAAAAAGATCTGTCATTGTAGACAATACACTGAAATTTTCTGCCCAGTGTGTGGCGGTGGCCAAAAAAGCAAACAGGATGCTAGGAATTATTACGAAAGGGATGTAAAATAAGACCAAGAATATTATGCCCCTCTGTATTACTGCATGGTTCAAAAATCACCTTGAGTACTGTTCAATTATGGTCGCTGTATCTCAGATATAGCAGAATTGGAAAAGGTTCAAAGAGCAACCAAAATGATAAGAGATGGAATTCTTTCCATACGAGGGAAAGGGTAGAGGTTAGGACTCTTCAGCTTAGAAAAGATGGCTGAGGGGGGGGGGGGGGATATGATTTGAGGTCTATAAAATCTTGAGTGGTGTAGAATGGGTAGAAGTGAATCAATAGACCAGGGGACACAATGCAATTTACGTGGGAATTTTAAAACAAAATAGTAGGAAAAAAATCTTTTCACTGAAAGAATAGCTAAACTCTGGAATTCAATGCCCAAGGGATTTGGTAACAGCGGTCAGCACATCTGGTTTTAAGAAAGTTTGTATTCAACTAATATCTGGGAGTATAAATATATAATTATAATCTGAAACAGAGCTCACTAATGCATAGAACCAGACTTTGCTTTACAAAATATTTAACATGACCAACTTAAATGTGAATATACCATATCTGTGGCTGTAAGATGTGATATATTCACATTTTAAGTTGGTCACATTGAAATTTGAACACGTTCCTGGAGGAAGTCATAGTCTGTTATTGAGATGGACTTTGGGGAAGCCACTGCTTGCTCTGGGATTGGTAGCATGGAATGTTGCTAATTGGGTTTTTGCCAGGTACTTGTGACCTGGATTGGATACTGCTGGAAGTAGTATACTGGGCTAGATGGACCACTGGTCTGACCCAGTATGACTACTATGTGTGTATAGCAGAAATTGTCATAGTGTAATAGTTGGGCTTAATTTCCCTGGTGATGGATCTAGAATGCCAAGATGGTTCATTTCAAACATGCAGTTCCTTTTCAGGGAGCACCCATGAGGGATGGGGACAGAGAAAGGAGGCCTGACC
Organism: Microcaecilia unicolor; assembly: GCF_901765095.1. Classification (NCBI taxonomy): domain Eukaryota; kingdom Metazoa; phylum Chordata; class Amphibia; order Gymnophiona; family Siphonopidae; genus Microcaecilia; species Microcaecilia unicolor. The sequence goes on along the minus strand of NW_021963102.1, from coordinate 130,181 downwards.
TTGTCACCGTGCATCAGAGCTTTGGTTTGAAACTGCAACAGCCATGCTAAGGAGTAAGACCACGCGAACTACCTTTTCCTTCCCCAAATCTGGAAATAGCTGGGCTGTGACAAATGCAGGAATCTGTCTGTCCTACACTGTACTACAAAACAAGTGAAATTGTTATGGAGGTTGGATTACAATATGACACCAGGCGTAGCTCTTGAAATCAATATCTGATTTGCCGAAGCATAATATAGAGTCCATGAGCAATCTTCTCTCCCCCCCCCCCCCCCCCCCCCCGAAGCTACCTGCATTGATGTGGCAGATCACAACCAGGACACTGAGAAATAAGCAGATGTGAGCAGGTCTCGATAGATGGTAAATCCATACAACAGCATTCATGTAGACAAGGTGCCTCAAGTGTTGTCGCTTCTTCCTCTTCAACATCAGCAAAATTCGCCCTTTCCTATCTGAGCACGCTCTCATTACCTCTCGCCTTTACTGCAACTTACTCCTCACCGGCCTCCCACTTAGCCATCTATCCCCCCTTCAATCCGTTCAGAACGCTGCCGCACGTCTTATATTCCGCCAGAACCGATTCACTCATATCACCCCTCTCCTCAAGTCACTTCACTGGCTTCCGATCAGATACCGCATACAATTCAAGCTTCTCCTCCTTACCTACAAATGCACCCGGTCTGCGGCTCCTCACTACCTCTACCCTCATCTCCCCCTATGTTCCCGCCCGTAACCTCCGCTCAGAGGACAAATCCCTCCTTTCAGTTCCTTCTCCACCACTGCCAACTCCAGGCTCCGCTCATTCTGCCTTGCCTCACCCTATGCCTGGAGCAATCTTCCTCAACCCCTACGCCAAGCCCCCTCCCTACCCATCTTCAAATCTCTGCTTAAAACTCACCTCTTCAATGCTGCCTTCGGCGCCTAACCTTTCGTGAAATATAGTATGCCCTATCAGACTGACTCTACACTTGTCTTTTGACTGTATACTTGTCTTTAGATTTACTACTACTACTATTTAGCATTTCTATAGCGCTACAAGGCGTTCGCAGCGCTGCACAAACATAGAAGAAAGACAGTCCCTGCTCAAAGAGCTTACACCTGTCTTTTAGATCGTACACTTGTCTTTAGATTGTAAGCTCCTTGAGCAGGGACTGTCCTTCCATGTTAAATTGTACAGCGCTGCGTAACCCTAGTAGCGCTTTAGACATGTTAAGTAGTAGTAATGTAGACAAGGTGCCTCAAGTGTTGTCTAAGGTCTTGCACAGTTACTTTTCAGGATATAATCTTTTGCCCAGGATTCAATGAAGACTATGGAAATTCAAGGACAGTACTTAACATTTCTAAAGCGCTACTAGGGTTACGCAGTGCTGTACAGTTTAACAAAGGACAGTCCCTGCTCAAAGGAGCTTACAATCTAAAGGACAAAATGTCAAGCTGGATAGTCTAGATTTCCAGAGTAGAGGTAAAAGGTTAGGTGCCGAAGGCGACATTGAAGTGGGCTTTGAGCAAGGATTTGAAGATGGGCAGGGAGGGGGCTTGGTGTATGGGCTCAGGGAGTTTATTCCAAGCATAGGGTGAGGTGAGGCAGAAAGGGCGGAGCCTAGAGTTGGCGGTGGTGGAGAAGGGTGCTGAGAGGAGGGATCTGTCCTGTGAGCGGAGGTTTCGGGTAGAAACGTAAGGGGAGATGAGGGTAGAGCGGTAATGAGGGGCTGCAGATCGAGTGCATTTGTAGGTTAGTAGGAGAAGCTCGAACTGTATGCGGTACCTAATCAGAAGCCACGGAAGTGACTTGAGGAGAGGGGGGTGATATGAACAATATCGGTCCAGACTATCCAGGAGGATAGTCATTCTTAAAGGTTCTTTTGTTGGACCTAGGGACTTGTGTACTATTTTCAGATGCCTTTTTATATGTTCTATAGCTGGTAAAATGGGTGTGGCTGTTATTGGGGTGTGACTATAGGGGTGGAGCCATAGATAGTGACACTGTCCTTGAGGCTGGCACTGTGAGTACCAGCATCTTTTTTTTTTTTTTTTTTTTTTTTCCTACAAAAAAAAAGCAAGTCTTCAATTGACCTTCTGGTGAAGGCATGATCTCCTGTTTTGTTAATCTGAGTAATACCACAGGACTCCGAAGCTGGAGACCACTAAAGTTTAGGTTATTAATCTGGACATTGGATGTTGCTGTTTGGGGAAGTTGCTCAAATGTCTAAGCAGTTGTGATCTGAACGTGGTCCTTCTAATTCTTTAAAACCCCAGAATTGCAAACCAAGGCTTGATAGTCTGGAGAAGACACTTTGAGAGCAACTCTATTACATGGAATCAGTCTGTCTAGAACAAGGTTTAGATGCTTCTCAATTTCTTTAATATGTTTTCTTTTTTAAATTAAGAATGCAATACCCTTAGTTTGAACATAGTATTACCCCCCTTTTTTTTAATTTAGTGTAGTAGGCATCTCGAGCCCTTTTTGATATGCATGCTGGAGCTAGCATCGATCTTGCAAAATAGTAGCTGCAGTTCTACTAAACTTATTGGTAACTTAATTTTGAAATATTTTTCTTAAGTTATAAGGATGTGCTGCAAGAATATGAAAAGGATGTTCCCAGATATGTCCAAGGCTATCCTAACAGCAGGAAAAAGGAAGGGAGTGGTTACAGCTAAGGGCTTGCTTGAATATTCCCAGAAGTACACGATGTAAAGAGGGTGTGAAGTCTTACTGTGAGCCTGGCTTAAAATTTTGTTTGTCATCTTAAAGGTCAACTGCTGGGGTTTATAGACCACCATAGTCTTGGCTTAATGCTAAATTATAGAATATATTTTAGAAGCTTCTGTCATGTTCTTTTGTACTGATGGGAGATTTTCATTTACATTTAGAAAATGTTAGATGGGGATGTGAAGGAGTTTTTTTTTTTTTTTTTTTAAGAGGTGCTTCATTTTTTCCAGATTTCTCCTTCTCATGAGAAGGGTCATTCATTGGATGCCATTCAAGTAAATGCTGACCAATTATTTTCAAACTGTGATTGGCAACCTATACCACTGCCAGACCATTTTATTTGTAATTTCACTTTGTTTTTATTTCAAGTGTTTAGGTACCAGGATAGTTATCATTAGAGGACATTGACTCTGATATGTTTTGGAATAGGATGACTACGTTGTTGAAGACTGAGGATGTTAATCCTGATAGATGATAGTGCCATATAAGGAGAAGCAAGTACCAATTGTAAAAATCCTTGGTATTCTGATGTGTTGAAAATATTAAAAAGGGAGTGTAGATAAGTAGAACATATATTAAAAAGGGAGTGTAGATAAGTAGAACATGCATGGAGGAAATCATAAGATAAAGAAATGGAAGTTTTTCAGGACAATGCTCAGGCTAAAAAGGAATACTATTCAAAATGGTAGGTTTGGAGTTTCCAAAGTTATTTGGAATTGAGAGAATGGACTTGTTCTGTAAAGATGAATGTTGAATGTCAACAACCCAAAGGTGCAGGATTTAACTGTTTCTCTGAAAATGTTAATATCCTTAGATCATTTGGAGCCCTGTTAAGGTGCGCTAACATTTTTAGCGCATGCACAAAATGTCACAAGCAATGTAGCTCGATCTGAAATTTCAGACGGCTCTAGAAAATCAGTCAGATTATCTTGAGTTTTTGGTTTAATAGTAGTAACTGGAGATTTTTTAATATACTGCATTTTAGTCACCATAGGGTGGCTTTCAACGGGAATATCCAGAACTTTCAAAAAATATTTTTTCAATAGTTCAGTTGATGTAATAAATGCAGAAATAGGAAAATTAAGTATTCGAAGATTATTTCTTCTATTCTGGTCTTCTATATACTCCAATTTCCTAGCTTGGATTTTGTTTTCTTTTATGGTAGCCACCACTGTTGTTTGAATAGACTGTAATTTAGAATCAACATTTGAAAATTTTTCTTGATGAGTATCCAGTCTAGTGGTGTGCTGCTCAGATTTTTCCTTCAATTGACTTATTTCAGTCTGAGTAGCATTAAACATACGTTGAAGGGATATATTCAGCCCCTGTATGGCCTCCCAAATCACATCCATAGTGATTACTGCAGGTTTTTCGACACCACCTCCTCCTAACCCAGAAAACAACGTTTCATGGGTTAAGGCTAGGGGAAAATATCCCCCTGACGCTGTATTTCTACCTGGAGTAGAGGCCTGGACCGGACCTCCTACCGCCGATGTTAGGTCGACCTCATCGGACGCCTGTTCCAGCAGCGTTACCTCCCGTCCACCTCTGCTTCCAGGTTGTGGCAGGGTCAATCTCTGCAAGAGGGCTAAGAGTAGCGTCGGTACTGTGCTCCGTAGCTGCCCCTTCTGAGATTCTAGAAGCAGTTTCTATCGGTCCCGGTGGACGGATTCCAAATGTTTCCAGCGTGGGTTGCACCAAGGCGGGACTAAAACAGCGCTCGAGGAGGTAGGAGCCACTGTTTTACCTTTCCTCTTCCCCATTTCTCACGGGGAGCGCTCCTTGGGGCGAATTCAAAGGGGGAAATCACCAGAGCTCTCGTTCACACATCCAGTGCAGTGACCATCTTGGAGAGGTTGAATATATTGTAAAGACTATCAAGAACAAATTGTTTGGACATATGCATAGCTTGCTAGTGCTCCAGTGAAAGTTATTGAATGGTTAACATAGTGAATGTTATTTTAGCTCCAGGCTGGTTTTCTCCATCATTTGGAGCCTTTGCTCTGCTCTTCCTCCTCCTAAAGGTGTAATAATGGATTTATCTTTGACATCTAGTTTTAGACCAGTGGCAGGTATCTTCCTTCCCCCACTCTCTTTTTTTATGTATTTTGCAAAACTGAATTTTTGGTACCTTCCCAATTAGTTTATAGACAAGGAAATGTTGCCATCCCAACATGGTTTTAGAAGTTTTTATTGTACAGAAACACTGATTGAATAGATAATGTGTAAGAATGCAATTGAGTAAGGGGGTCAAATGTTGCTGCAATGTGATGTCTGAAATCATGGTATGTTGTGCAGATTGTCAGATAGGGGTAACATGAATGGTGTTGCAATGGTTTGAAGGTTTTCTAAAAAAAAAAAAAAAAAAAAAAAACAGAAAATCAGTGTTTAAAGATGTTTATTCTGAGAGTTTTGGGTCCAACCATGTGGGATGCCACAAGGTTCTTAAATATCTCCCTCTTCCATTTTGTGTACAATCTTTGAGTATTTTCAAGTTGATCTTGTTGCAATCTGGAGAACAGCTGTATTTGTATGCTGATATTTTCTTAATTCCTGTTCAGATGGGAACTGTTTTGTACATTGACAGATTAGAATAGGTTAAGCAAAGGTTTTTGACTTTTCGTTTGAAACTCAATACAGAGTTTTTTTTTTTTTTTTTTTTGTGGTTTGGTTCTATCTTCTATTCATAGTTGAACTTTTAAAATTGATTTTCAATTTTGAGTGTATTGGGATTCTGCTGTGGAGCTACAAGTAAATTTGGTCAATTTTTTTTTTTGACAATTGCAGTTGGCGCTCATTTTTTTTTCAGCAGCACTTTAGGGTTAGTCTAGTCAGTGATCTCACTAAATTATTGTAATGCACTATATACCAGTTTATCAAACTGATTAGTGCAAAATATGATTACTTTTTAGTCTTGACATCGACATGATCATGTGTCCCATTTACTGTTAAGATCTGGAATTCTATGCCTTTAAATATTTCTTAATCTTATGAAATTTTTAGGAAAGCAACTAAAACATGTTCAAAAGTTTTTAGAATCATAATTGATATTTGAGAATAGAATTTTTGATTTATTACATAATGTATGTCTATGTAGAACCGTTTTGAACCTTAGAAATGTGGGAGTGGGATAGACACTAGTAGCATTAACATGAAAAATATATTTGAGCTATTAGTATTGCCCAACAAAAATGTTCAGAATTCTCCTGCAATCTCCTCCATTGCTATGCAAATGAACACCTACAACCACATATATTCATGTACTCTTAGATGATATGGGCAGACTATTCCTTGCTTAAAAGCTCTCTTTAAACTGTGAACTCTAGATGCATTGATATTTTGATCTGTTTCTTGAATGTGCTGCTTTCTCTCATAGTCTGAACAAGTGGGTTCTTGGGAGGAATTAAATTTATGTAAGCTAGTTTTTGCAAAGTAGATGAGCAGATTAAGTTCAGTATGTCTCGTTCCCTATCCCTCCGACATATTAAAAGCTTCTGTTTAAAAATTCCATTTCCACTGTTACCTACGGACTCTAACATTAATGCACCCCTAGTGGCTTTAATTGGTCACTGGGTAGATGCCATTTGTCAAACTCAAGCTATTGATTTTAATGGCAGAGAGAGATCTTGCAAAGATCAAGGTGACCTACTTAATTGCTTTTAGGCCCTTGTGTAGATCTCCTCCTCTATCCCACATACACTTAGATGAATAAATGCCATTATTGAATTTGTGACATGTTTGCATTTACACTTAGGTTTCTTGGAACATGTCAGGCAGTGTAAATTCAAAATATTTGAAATAGCTTCAACACTAGGCATTAGTCCTTGCTTGAAACTGCATTTTGAAAAAAAAGATAAAGCATAAAGTTTGATTCTTTAAACAGTGGAATAAAGGAGACAGGTTGTCATTTGAGTTATGAAGTCATGCAGGTTTTGATAATGTGATATGTACTGGGGTGGTATGAGAGGAAAAATAGAGTGGAGGTTGGGGCTTTGATTTCTGCTTTTGTAACACCTTCATCTGAAAATCAAATAGTGGAAACTGACTAGATTTTGTAGATGGTTAATGATTTGGATTCTGTATTCATTTTAAACTTCATGCACACAATACTGGAGGCATCCAACTTTCTGGAGGTTTGTTTGCTGATAAATAGAATTGTCTATTCTCAATCACTTCTAGCAAAATGGGCTATCAATGTTTAGCACCAATAGTATTAATTTTTAAGCACTGTGAACTTCCATACTACTTTTTGCACGACAGTACATGCTCTGTACAGTAACAAATTAAAAATGTTCTGAAACCTCTTGTCAACATGAATAGTTCAAATCAAAAAGACTGACGGAAGAGCAAATGTTAATAGACCTATTGATGAGTAAAGGAACATGGATGTATTTTGTAAAATGTGCTATTTATACAAACTCTCTGCTCACACTTCACCTAAATCTTTCCCTTAACAAACTACTCTAAATTTGCATACATATTCCTGCCAAACTGTACTGTGCATACTTGTGAGGCAACTTAAAAAAATGCATTTTACATTATCTCCTGTGTAACTCCCCTTGTTGCACTACAGTGTATCATAAATTCATAAGTGTTGCCATACTGGGTCACACCAAAGGTCCATCAAGCCCAGTATCCTGTTGCCAACAGTAGCCAATCCAGGTCACAAGTACGTGACAAGATCCCAAAACAGTACACTACATTTTATGCTGCTTATCCCAGAATTAAGTGGATTTTCCCAAGTCCATTTTAATAATGGCTTATGGACTTTTCTTTTAGGAAGTTATCAAACCTTTTTTAAACTTCGCTAAGCTAACTGCTTTTACCACATTTTCTGTCAATTCGAGTTTAATTTTATGTTGAGTGAAGAAATATTTTCTCATTCATTTTAAATTTACTACTTTGTAGCTTCATTGCGTGCCCTCTAGTCCTAGTATTTTTGGAAAGAGTAAACAAGCGATATCTACCCATTCCACTCCACTCGGTATTATATAACTCTATAATATCGCCCCTCAGCCATCTTTTCTCCAAGCTGAAGAGCCCAAGCCATTTCAGCCTTTCCTCAAAGGGAAGTCATCCCATACCCTTTATCATTTTCATTGCCCTTCTCTGTACCGTTTCTAATTCCACTATTTTCTGAGATGCGGTGACCAGAATTGCACACAGTATTCAAGGTGCAGTCGCACCATGGAGCAATGCAAAGATAGTATAACATTGTTTTTATTTTCCATTCCTTTCCTAATATCTAACATTCTATTTGCTTGCTTTGCTGCCTCAGTACACTGAGCAGAGGGTTTCAAAATATCAATGACTCCCTAGATCCTTTTCCTGGTTGGTGACTCCTAACATGGAACCTTGCAACACATAGCAATAGTTCAGGGTCCTCTTTCCCACATGCATCACTTTGCACTTGCTCATATTAAACATCTGCCATTTAGATGCCCAGTCTCGTAAGGTTGTCTTGTGATTTAACAACTTTGAATAACTTTGTGTCATTGGCAAATTTAACTACATCACTAGTTACTCCTATATCTAGATAACTTATGAATGTTAAAAAGCAGCATTCCTAATACAGACCCCTGTGGAATCCCACTATCTTACCCTTCTCCATTGAGAATACTAACCATTTAACCCTACTCTGTATTCTATCCTTTAACCCGTTTTTAATCCACAATAGAACACTACCTCCTATTCCATGACTTTTCAATTTTCTCTGGAGTCTTTCATGATGTACTATGTCAAATGCTTTTTGAAAATCCAGATACACAATATCAACCAGCTCGCCTTTATCCACATTTGTTCACCCCTTCAAAGAAATGTAATAGATGGTGAGCCTGACGTTAGTGGCGGGAAAACTAGTAGAGACTGTTATAAACAATAAAATTTACAGAGCATGTTGAAAAGCATGGATTGAGACAAAGCCAACATGAATTTAGTGAAGGGAAGTCTTGCCTCATCAGTCTATAATTTCCCAGTTCTCCTCTGGAACCTTTAAAAAAAAAATCGGTGTTAAATTGACCACCCTCCAATCTTCCGGTACCATGCTTGATTTTAAAGATAAATTACATATCACTAACAGTTCTGCAAGTTCATTTTTCAATTCTATCATTACTCTGGGATGAATACTATCCTGTCCAGGAGATAATGTAACAGGGGGTAGAAAGAGAAAAAAAAATAGAAAAGTTTTTTTTATTTATTTTTACCTGGGAAGGTCCGCCTAGGGGGGTTCCTGGCGTCGATGACTGGGAGCTGAAGAGAAGGGGGGGCGCTGTTGGAGGAGCAGTGCCGTTTTTGAGCTCCCGGGGACGATTGGGCATGGCCCCGGGAGTGGAGAGAGACACTGGGAGCGGGGAGTCCGCTGTTTGGGGCCGGGTTTGGGTCTGGCAGGTTGTTTTGGGCCCGTTGTTGTGTTCGGGGCTGGTCGTCGAATCGAGCGCTGGAGAGGGAGCGCTGGAGAAGGAGCGCTGGAGCGATGCGCTGTGGGCAGCGCGTTGGGGTTTTGCGGGCCGATTTCGGCCGAGGAGGGGGCCGTTTCGTGATTGGAGCCAGAGGAAGATGGCCGGCGATTCGAGGGAGTCGTGCGTGAGCGTGCATGAGGCAGCGCGCCTCATGCACGAATCGGCGGCGCGCGGTTTAGCGAGTAGGCCGAAGCCGGGGCCTAGATTTTGGGCTGGCTTCGGAGTTTTTTTTGTTTTGGCTCCGTAGGGACGTCCGGGATCAGAACCCAGGGAAGCCATCGAGTGAGGAGAACATCCCGGATCAGGTAAGGGGTTACTTGACCCAAAATGTTAATTGGTTGATTTTTAATTTACATAAATTGGGTTTTTTATTTTTAAAAAATCGGGGGTTTGACGGATTGGAAATATTTTCGCATATTTGGGATCGGGGTATTTTTGTTTATTTTTGGGGTGGGTTAGTTTTTAAATTTAAATATTTTTAGGGGGTATTTTGGAGGGGTGCTAGTTTGAAGGGGTTAATATAGGGGTAAAATTTTAAATTCGACGTAGCAGGTAGAGGGGAAGGGGATTGAATTTTTAGAGTGGGTTTTAAATTATTTTGGGATTTTTGAGGGGGGTTTAGGAGAGATAATTGCGGGCGGACTGTAAAAAGGGGTATTTTTAAATTTTAAAAGCAGGATTTAATAGGGAATGGGAAGTTTAATTGGTGTAGAAATTTTGGGGTGATTCGGATATAGTTTTATAGGGTTTTATTTAATTTTATTATTTTTCCATTAGTTTCTATGGGGTTAAAATGGGGATTTTGCACTGCTGGCCAGAATTCCGCTGGTCAGCAGTGGAGAGTGGAATCTTGGTACTAGTCAGGGATTGGCTGGAAGGGTCTTGGAACGCAAGCCAAGGCTGGTTTGGAACGCAAGCCAAGGCTGGTTTCCAAGGCAACCGGGGTGTTGCAGTTGGTCAGAGTGAGATTGTTGGTCAGAGAGAGTGGAGGTGTTGAGGAGGTGCTGGTAGTGAGAGGAGGGTTTCAAAAGTAAAAGTGAGGATTTTGGGGGAAATTTCTGGGAATTGTTGGTGAATGAAAGTAAGGTGTGTAAGGAGGATGTGATTTCTAGTATAAGTTTTAAAATTTTGTTAGGTTTGTATGAACTGGGGTACAGGGTAGGAGTTAAGTGGAATTTGTTAATAAGGGGTTATTGGGGTAATAGTAATAGTAGCTTTAGGTGTATTTGGGTAAGGTTTTAGGGATAAATTTAAGGAATAATTCAATGGAAGTAGAGTAATAGTTTAAGGAAAATTTACCAATGGGAGTTTGAATAACCGTGATTGAGAATTGTGCAAGAGTAATTGTGTGAAAGGGACGGTCAATCTCTCTCTGAATAAGTAGGGAAAAGAAATCAATAGCATAGGCTCTGGAAAGTAAGGGCCATTTATTTATATTGATTTTACTTAAATAGAGCCCACAGTTCCGCTGTTGACAGCACTCCCTGATAAAGATTATTAAAAGAAGAAAGTAGGAAGAGTAAGGTTTTCCTTCCAATTATTTTAATTAAGAGAGAGGTGAAGGAGGAAGACCAAAGAAAAAGTGAAGAAAACCGGACAACTCACGAGCTCCAACGCAAGCAAGGCCGGGAAGAGAAAGAAGAAAACTTCTACAGCTAAGTAACTGTATACACTGAACAAGAAACATAATAGGAAAGAAATATACACAGAAATACATGAAAGAAAATAAAAAAAGAGATACTTACCCAAAGTCCATGGCAAAGAAAATTGGCTGAAAACCTGAAAAGAGAGAAAAGCAAAGAATCAAATTCTTGTCAAACTATACTCACGTGAATGATACACAATAACATTTACATCTCCCAAGGAAAAGGTTAAAGAAAGAGACACTTATCTGACAGTGCGCTGAATACAAGTAGATGTTTGATTTATCTGTAGGAAGATAAAAAGTTATTTTAATAATAAAAAAAGGTATTATATGTTTGGTTATAGAGTTTTAAGCAAAGTTTGATTAACTGTACAAGAGAGTTGAGTTTATGTTCGTTTTAAATGCTTAAGTTATTAAATTAAAACTGTTTAAAACATCATGGGAAACTAAGTTTGTTCTCCTTTATCAGAAAAATCCTGAACTTTAGTTTTAATTCCTCTTCCGTCCTTTGAGGGCGGAAGACGAGGATAGTATCCTGCACTAGTCCCCTAATCCTGAGTGTGTTTTCTGACAGCAGCCACGACTATAACATCGCTGTCCTGAGACCACATCTCTGGGAATTAACCCTGTCTGGGGGGGGGGGGACTAAGTACAGATTTGGCGTAGTCGGCAGGATTTTCCTGAATTTGGGGGGTTAATCTGCAGAATTTGGAGTGTGGGTATAGCCACTCCGGAAGAGATTCTTTAAAGGGAGGTAACTATCAATAAAGATAATTAATTAAAAAAATAAAAGTGTGATTTATTTAGGATAAGGTTAAGTGTTCTGGTTAGGTGTTCTTGAGTTTGTCTGGAGTCTCTGTTTCGGTGGTAACACCCGTTCCTGGAGCAAGAAGAACATGGAAGGGGAAGCATCTGGAGCTCACGCTGTTCCCGTGCCTCAAGTCGTAGCGCATACGGTGATCATCCCGCAGGACAGGTCTGTTCCTGACTTTAGTGGATTTCCTAAAGGACCAGAGGATTTAAAGATCAGTGAGTGGATTGAGAAAATGAGGACCCGGATGAGACTTATGAGGATTCCAGCAGAAGACCAGGTTGACATGGTGCGTGACCATCTGAAGGGGATAGCCTTGGACACAGTAAAGTACTCTCTTCCCAGGGATTGTACAGTTGAGGAGATCTTTGAACTGTTGAAGCAGGTGTATGGCGACAAGGTGGCGTTGGGCTTACGAATCCAAGAATTCTACAATCTTCGCCAAGGGGATAGGGATTCTATCCGAGTGTATGCATATAAATTGCAGGAGAAGCTGGAGGCAATCATCGCCCTGACGAGACATTGAAGGAGCAGTTTATTTTGGGTTTGAGAGATGAGTCATTGAAGCGAGAAGTGGCTAAGCGAAGCGAGGACAACCCAAGATTATCTTTCGCGGAGCTGATGCAAGCAGCCATCAGGTGGGCTGGAGAGGAAAGAGGTCTGGCAACCTGGGAGTCAGGGCCTAAACGTATTCTACAAAGACCGAGAGAAGATGCCGGAGATTATTATCGTCCTGAGGAGTCTGCAACGGTTTCCATGATGCAGCAGTTGATTAACATGGTTGCTAAATTATGTGAAAGGCAAGATGAAGAATGGAGACGTCAAAGGATGGAGAGAGAGCAAATGAGGTACTCCAATATTAGAAGAGAATACCCTAGGAATTCCTATGGAGAGAGACCCTCAAGAACTGCCATGGGTGAGCTGATTTGTTATCGATGCCAGGAGCCGGGGCACATAGCTAGGAATTGCCAGTCTGAGAGAGGTAACCTTCCAAGAAATGAGCAGGGAGGCAAATATCCGGTTGTTAGGGACAACAGGAATAACCCAGAACAACCCAGTACAAGTGGTACTTTTAAAACAAATAATGCTCGGGAGGATACTTTGGCTCCTGTGAAGGGGGGTGATGGAAAGCCATCTGTCCGGATGCAGAAATATGTGAATAAAGAAGAGAATCCGGAAGAAAGTTATTTTGGGGAGCGAGTGATTGGAAACAGCCCAGTACTAAAAGTTTTAATAAATGGAGTGGAAACGCTCTGCACAGTAGATACTGGCTCCAGTGTCTCAACCATCTTGGCGAGCTTTTTCTATAAAAACTTCCCGGATACCGCTTGCCTGCAAGATGCCAGTCAACTGAAGTTGGTAGCAGTGAATGGGACTGATCTGCCTGTGCTTGGATATATAGATGCCGATGTCCAGTGCTGGGGACAATTAGTGCCGGAGCGATGCATTTTCGTTGTTAGATAATTTCAATAATGGACAAGTAGAGAGTCAGACAGTACACGGCATAGTGGGCATGAATGTCCTTCGGTACCTGGAAGGATTATTCAGAGACCTGTTTTCTTTGATGGGCGAGCCCGTGAAGATGGCGAGTATTCGGTCCAGCATTTCCCAGAAGCGTTGCAACAAAAGTAGGGAATCTATTAGCACGATAAAGATGCAGGGAAATGTGAGCAAAATCATACCGGTAATGCCAGAAAAGTTCTTAATTGGTCAACAAACAAGGAAGAGTACAGCAGCGGTACTGGTTTCTGCTACCAAAAAGATGAACTTACCCGAGAGGAGCCTAGTAGCTGATACCCTGGTTATACAGAAGCACAGAGAAAAACAAACCAGAACAGACAGTGATCAATCGTTAAGAGGTAACTTTTGTGGGAAGAGAAAAAAAGAAGTGATCGTGACTGGCTTGGAAATGAGCAAGAAGGAAATGCTGATTTTTGGACAGAAGAAAGAGGAAAAGCTAACCAGTTGCCCGGACACTGAAAATGAAGAGAAAGAGATACAGAAAGTGCTGGGTAACTTTGAGTTGTTGGAAATAGCAGAGTTGGTGGTACCACGTGAGGCGGATCCTGATCCTTCCAACATCATGGACATGACCAAAGAATTTGAAGAGAGCAAAGAGAACGGGAGGCCTGCAAGTTTCCAGAGTGAGATGGTCTGGCTGCAGCAGTATGGTCTGGAACGTGAGAGGGACAGACGGGATCGGAAGCAAACACTAGCACAGAGTACCCTGAAACTGGAGGCTCAAAAATTGAAAAAAGACGTGCACATTAAACAAGCCATGGGACTAAGTCTTCAAGAGTTGAACCGCCCATTTCTGGATGATACAGATTCTGAAGAATATCCTGAAAGTGTGGATGTGTTAGACAAGAAGTACGCAGAGGCTGAGGCGGTAGAACTGAAAAGGAAGGCTGGGACAGTTACTCATTCTGGTCGTCTTGTCAGTGGAGCCAGACAGGGTCCAGCAGCTGAATCGTCCTTGAGCCAAGAGAAATTCAACCAGAGTTTATGTATCTCCTCCAGACACAAGAAAGGATGTTGGTCCAGGTTCCTCACAGATGTCTTGAGTGCTGCAGGAGGGGGATCGGGTCTTGTTGCGGAGACAGAGATTTCCAGGCAGACACAAGATACAGGACACCTGGGAACCTTTTCCTTATAGCGTGGTGGAAATGTTTGGGGAGAATTTCAATGTTATAAAAATCAGAAATGAAAAGTTTGGGGATAAAACAGTTCACAGGGATTTGTTAAGAAAATTTGTGTTAGAGGAAATAAATATTGAAGGGGAACAAATTCAAGAAAAATTGGTCTTTCCAGAGGATAAGAAAGGTATTCCGGTAGTACTTCCAAAAGAGAAACAAAAGGGTTATGCTGTTATTACCGAATTTGTGTTTAATCCTGGGGTTTGGACAAGTGAATGTGTAATTGATGGAAAAGTGAGAACTTCACATAGAAGTAATAAAGGGGTGTGTTCAACATTTCTAACGGAAAATTATATATTAAAATGAGTTAGATATTTGTTGTATTGATAAAAATGAAGTTGGTTACTTCGTATCTCCAGATTTGGGGAGAGCTAAGCTGGTGGAGGAGGGATGGTCATTGTAAAGAATTTTGATAGATCACAGATCAAAATTCTATTTTCCCTCATCCACACGCATTCTAGATTATTTGAATGCTGACTGAAAAAATGTATTACTGTTTGAGTTCTGATATGAAATGTTATTTATTGAATAGAAAAGTTAGCAATGATATTTTGGAAAATTTTATGTTTTTTTTCAATAATTAAGTTAGGAATGTTTATGTGAAAATGTTGGGCTAAATGTGAAAGGTTGATTGGTGGGATGAAGTGTGCTTAGTTTGTTACATGCTTAAAATGTACATCCAAAGTTGGTTTTAGGTGAAATTGCTGAACTGGGGCTTGAGAGGATTGAAAGGAGGGATGGGAGAATGGAAATGATGAATGTGATAAATAGTTTGTTAGTGGATGAGGGTTGTGTTGAGTAAGTCTGATACTTCGGGCCTGTATATTTGTTGGAATGGTTGAAATGGTGGGTTGTGAATATTGGGGACAATATTTATTTTAAGGCCGGCCGAATGTAACAGGGGGTAGAAAGAGAAAAAAAAATAGAAAAGTTTTTTTTATTTATTTTTACCTGGGAAGGTCCGCCTAGGGGGGTTCCTGGCGTCGATGACTGGGAGCTGAAGAGAAGGGGGGGCGCTGTTGGAGGAGCAGTGCCGTTTTTGAGCTCCCGGGGACGATTGGGCATGGCCCCGGGAGTGGAGAGAGACACTGGGAGCGGGGAGTCCGCTGTTTGGGGCCGGGTTTGGGTCTGGCAGGTTGTTTTGGGCCCGTTGTTGTGTTCGGGGCTGGTCGTCGAATCGAGCGCTGGAGAGGGAGCGCTGGAGAAGGAGCGCTGGAGCGATGCGCTGTGGGCAGCGCGTTGGGGTTTTGCGGGCCGATTTCGGCCGAGGAGGGGGCCGTTTCGTGATTGGAGCCAGAGGAAGATGGCCGGCGATTCGAGGGAGTCGTGCGTGAGCGTGCATGAGGCAGCGCGCCTCATGCACGAATCGGCGGCGCGCGGTTTAGCGAGTAGGCCGAAGCCGGGGCCTAGATTTTGGGCTGGCTTCGGAGTTTTTTTTGTTTTGGCTCCGTAGGGACGTCCGGGATCAGAACCCAGGGAAGCCATCGAGTGAGGAGAACATCCCGGATCAGGTAAGGGGTTACTTGACCCAAAATGTTAATTGGTTGATTTTTAATTTACATAAATTGGGTTTTTTATTTTTAAAAAATCGGGGGTTTGACGGATTGGAAATATTTTCGCATATTTGGGATCGGGGTATTTTTGTTTATTTTTGGGGTGGGTTAGTTTTTAAATTTAAATATTTTTAGGGGGTATTTTGGAGGGGTGCTAGTTTGAAGGGGTTAATATAGGGGTAAAATTTTAAATTCGACGTAGCAGGTAGAGGGGAAGGGGATTGAATTTTTAGAGTGGGTTTTAAATTATTTTGGGATTTTTGAGGGGGGTTTAGGAGAGATAATTGCGGGCGGACTGTAAAAAGGGGTATTTTTAAATTTTAAAAGCAGGATTTAATAGGGAATGGGAAGTTTAATTGGTGTAGAAATTTTGGGGTGATTCGGATATAGTTTTATAGGGTTTTTATTTAATTTTATTATTTTTCCATTAGTTTCTATGGGGTTAAAATGGGGATTTTGCACTGCTGGCCAGAATTCCGCTGGTCAGCAGTGGAGAGTGGAATCTTGGTACTAGTCAGGGATTGGCTGGAAGGGTCTTGGAACGCAAGCCAAGGCTGGTTTGGAACGCAAGCCAAGGCTGGTTTCCAAGGCAACCGGGGTGTTGCAGTTGGTCAGAGTGAGATTGTTGGTCAGAGAGAGTGGAGGTGTTGAGGAGGTGCTGGTAGTGAGAGGAGGGTTTCAAAAGTAAAAGTGAGGATTTTGGGGGAAATTTCTGGGAATTGTTGGTGAATGAAAGTAAGGTGTGTAAGGAGGATGTGATTTCTAGTATAAGTTTTAAAATTTTGTTAGGTTTGTATGAACTGGGGTACAGGGTAGGAGTTAAGTGGAATTTGTTAATAAGGGGTTATTGGGGTAATAGTAATAGTAGCTTTAGGTGTATTTGGGTAAGGTTTTAGGGATAAATTTAAGGAATAATTCAATGGAAGTAGAGTAATAGTTTAAGGAAAATTTACCAATGGGAGTTTGAATAACCGTGATTGAGAATTGTGCAAGAGTAATTGTGTGAAAGGGACGGTCAATCTCTCTCTGAATAAGTAGGGAAAAGAAATCAATAGCATAGGCTCTGGAAAGTAAGGGCCATTTATTTATATTGATTTTACTTAAATAGAGCCCACAGTTCCGCTGTTGACAGCACTCCCTGATAAAGATTATTAAAAGAAGAAAGTAGGAAGAGTAAGGTTTTCCTTCCAATTATTTTAATTAAGAGAGAGGTGAAGGAGGAAGACCAAAGAAAAAGTGAAGAAAACCGGACAACTCACGAGCTCCAACGCAAGCAAGGCCGGGAAGAGAAAGAAAGAAAACTTCTACAGCTAAGTAACTGTATACACTGAACAAGAAACATAATAGGAAAGAAATATACACAGAAATACATGAAAGAAAATAAAAAAAGAGATACTTACCCAAAGTCCATGGCAAAGAAAATTGGCTGAAAACCTGAAAAGAGAGAAAAGCAAAGAATCAAATTCTTGTCAAACTATACTCACGTGAATGATACACAATAACATTTACATCTCCCAAGGAAAAGGTTAAAGAAAGAGACACTTATCTGACAGTGCGCTGAATACAAGTAGATGTTTGATTTATCTGTAGGAAGATAAAAAGTTATTTTAATAATAAAAAAAGGTATTATATGTTTGGTTATAGAGTTTTAAGCAAAGTTTGATTAACTGTACAAGAGAGTTGAGTTTATGTTCGTTTTAAATGCTTAAGTTATTAAATTAAAACTGTTTAAAACATCATGGGAAACTAAGTTTGTTCTCCTTTATCAGAAAAATCCTGAACTTTAGTTTTAATTCCTCTTCCGTCCTTTGAGGGCGGAAGACGAGGATAGTATCCTGCACTAGTCCCCTAATCCTGAGTGTGTTTTCTGACAGCAGCCACGACTATAACATCGCTGTCCTGAGACCACATCTCTGGGAATTAACCCTGTCTGGGGGGGGGGACTAAGTACAATCTGCTACTCTTCAATTTGTCAGATTGCCATATTACATCCTCTAGGTTTATAGAGATTTCATTGTTTTTCCGACTCAGCTTTGAATACCATTTCTGGTACTAATATACCTCCCAAATCTTCCTCTGTGAAGACCAAAGCAAAGAATCTCTCCACTACAGCTTTTGTCTTCCCTGACTGCCCCTTTTATCTCTGTCATCTAGCGGTCCAACTGATTCTTTTGCCAGCTTCTAACTCTCCTATTTTATTAGGCTTCTGGCATTCACATATAGACATTTGACTGTACCTATTTATATCTTGCTCAGCAGTTGACAGTGACAATGTGCAATCCTGAAAATGTCTGCTTTTTTATTTAGACTCCTGGTCTACTATGTTCTCTATTGCAATACCGCTATCGAGGTGCCCTATCTTCCCTGTTTAGGTGGTATCTTTGAAAGATACCTTATTCCAAGCTATGTGCTTTTGAGCGACTGTCAGCCTTCCTCCAGTTTCTAGTTTAAAAGCTGCTCTCTCCTTAATTAAATGCTGATGCCAGTAGCTTGGTCCCACCCTAGTTAAGGTGGAGCCCATCCTTTTGGAATAGGCTCCCCCTTCCCCAGAATTTTGCCCAGTTCCTAACAAATCTAAAACCCTTCTCCCTGCGACATCGTCTCATCCACGCACTGAGACTCCAGAGCTCTGCCTGACTCTTGGGCCTTGTGTGTGGAACAGGAAACATTTCTGAAAATGCTGCTCTGGAGGATCTGGATTTCAGCTTTCTACCTAGGAGCCTAAATTTGGCTTCCAGAACCTCCCTCCCATGTTTTCCTATATCATTGGTACCTACGAGCACCAAGACAGCCAGTTCCTTCCCAGCACTAACTAAATTCCTATCTCATAACTGCCAAGAGGAGAGGGGGGGGGGGGGGGGCAAAATTCACCGGGCCTGGGGAACCTGATGGGACCTGGGTTATTGCGTCCCAACAGGAGCAGGAGAGAGAGAGACCCCAGCGCCGGGCCCCACTTGCATTGCCTGCCTAGCAGCTGCTGGGCCCTTAGGCCGTGCATGCTCAGTTTTGAGACTGAGCATGTGCGACCTGACAAAGCAGCCACAGGGGCAGGCAATGCTGGGCAGAGGAAGCAGCCATGCTGCCTGCGGCTGGTGTGGCCAGCCAAGGTATTTCGGGAGGGGGACTGCGGTGGTGACTATTTTGGGGGTGGGGGGGGGGGCGGCGGCGGCAGCGATTCTGGTGTGGCAGCCTGGGCCTGGCTCACTCTCTCTCTGGCCCTGTCCTATCTAGGTGATGCATGAGGTCCGCTATCTTCACACCAGGCAGGCAAGTCACCAGGCGATCCTAATGTTCACCCAGCTATCTACATGTCTAATCAAATCTCCAACTACAACAGCTGTCCTAACCCTTCCCTACTGGGCAGAAGCTCCTGGAGAGGCATCCCAGGAGGATTATTGCATCCCCTGGTGGGCTGCTCCTGACTACAGGATTATTTCCAACATCACCAGGGTCATACACTCCATTTAGGAGGTCTCTCTCCTCCAAGACAGCCAGACCAGAGGTGGAACTTCTTTACAACGTCCCTGTAGGCCTTCTCTATGTACTTCTGTCTCCCTCAGCTCCTTCAAATCTGTTAACTCTAGCCTCAAGAGAACAGACTCATGCTCTGAGCTAGGAGCTTGTATGGGAGATAATCATACATGTGATACTTGGTGCAAAAGACTGGATAGCACCCCTCTTGCTGTTGTCTGTATCTAGATACTAGGGATATTAGAATGACTATAAATGAAGAGTTGTGCTAGGGGTGGGACATGCAATTAGTACTAGTTTTCCTTAGGAGTAATGATTTGCCCGGTGGTCTTCATGTGTGGTGTGGTCAATCCTTATTCTCAGGTTTCACTTAATGGCTGTATGTAATCCTTTTGCAATGATGTGACATTCTACTAATGCATTAATTTGTTTTTAAAATAAGATAATCAGACTAAGAAAATTCTTGTAGGTGCGAACACTGTTTGTCAGTGGACTTCCTGTGGATATTAAGCCCAGAGAACTTTACCTACTTTTTCGACCATTCAAGGTAAGAGTTCATCAAATGTGTACATTACAATAGTCTGCAGTAACTTCCCTGCTTGTTCATAGTGATAGTCACTATTGACCCAACTGGGCTATTGTAGGATGCATGCATGGTGGCTGGGGCAAATAACTGAAGCTAAAGATTACACCAGTTTTGTTGACTGTTAGTGGCCTTGGGATTTTACAAGAACTTTGGTGCAGCTAAATTAAAACATTTACCTTCACTAAAGCACTGGTAAAACAAAGCAGAGCTTATTATCTCTTTACGTAGGTTGTACATATTAGAAGTGTTCTAGTGAAGGGCACTATCAATGTTTAAATGTGGGCAGCAATAAAGGTGTAGGTGGGGGACTAAAACCAAATCAGTGTGGCTATCTGGATCCTCTGATCAAGAGGTAGTCATGCTGGTGGCAGAAAAGGCATCTGGTCCTGGCATGCCCTGCCAAAATGTCTCCTACTACTCTGCTGCCCTGTGTTCAGGAGTAGGAAAGAAGTTTGCACAATGGATGGAAAGGAGAGAGGGGAGGGTAAGCAGACAGGAGGAAGGGAGAGACTGATCTCTTGTACCACAACCATTAACTACCCACAGAATTAAGAAGAGCTGAATCATCCACTTGCATGACAAGCATATAGATTTCCTTCCCTTACCCCAAGCACGTGCACTCGCAAACCCCTTGTGTTCACTTAGGTAAATATACATAATAGATCTCAAATACAAACCACAAACTTAACACATTCCACCTGACACATTTACCCTCTCCTGCTCCCAAAATGCAATTTAATCCTAAGAAGGAAGGTAAACTCTCAAGGCCCCTAATTGGTATTTGGATAAACTAAGCAAGTATCCAAGCTATTTGGTTCATCTACAATAATTTTTTCATTTAAATTATAGTAAATGTATCAAGTATATTTGCATATGCAAATTTAATGTAAACTTTTCTTTACTATCCTTTTGGGGTACTCCAAATTGGCTTCATGGGTTGCTGATAGAAACAAGTCCCATCTTGCTAAGCAATTCTACCAGCACCAATTACATGTATGGAATAAACCACTGCCGCCCATGGAAATAACCAGCTGATATAGGACGGCTCCTCTGAATGCAGTCAGAGGTAGCTACCCAATTCATCACTTTAAAGCTGTCCTTGACACTTCAGACTTCAGGAAGTTGTCCTTTTCATCTGCTGCTGGATTAGCACCTGCATTTACCTGTGCTTAATGTTCAAAGCCACAGAGCATGGGAATGAACGAGTATGTAGCCTATCAATGTAAGTAGCATGCTAATGTATACTGATGCGCTCTTTTCCTGAAGCTGTCCCATGCTCGGAAAAACAGCATGCTGAATAGTGGCACCATACTGCCTTAAACCCTACTCCAGCTTGGAGCTGGTGCTAGGGCAGGAGGCAAAGCAGACTAGACTGGCAGAACAAGTTCGTTAATGGGGAGTTTTTGGTCCTGGCTGTATCGCAGCAAGGATGAGCAGCTGTGCGAGCCTGATCTGTAAAGTGAAGACATAATAAAGTTTGTGCTGTGTTAAGACTCCCTAGGCTCTGTAAAATATCAAGAGAAGTGCAGTTTAGAATGACTCGAGAGCATTGGCATTGGTAGTACTGCACCCACCTCTGAACTCCTGTGAGCACTGTCAGCACTTCTTCCTCCTCCCCCCCCCCCCCCCCCCCCAGTGTTGTAAGTATGTGCTGAAGAGCTGTACTTGATTCAGGACTCTTCAGTGCATCCTTCTACTTCCTTAAGCTCCAAGCTAATAGCATGCATATCATTTGCATGCTATTGGCATCAGTCCTGAGGAAGTAGTTCTTCGGTGCTGTTGTGCTGGTAAAACTTGGTGCTGGAGTTTTGAGCGTCTGGATATTAGTGCTTGTCCCTAGTCTAGACTCTGCTCACTTAATCAAGCATTGCTTTCAGCCCAATTATTTGGGGGGGGGGGGAGGAGGGGGTTGGAGGGGGAAGAATACAGGTAAGGTTTTAACATGCAGATTGTGGAAGTAGGTAAATATAAGTTGGACTGTTGCTATTTTCTGAAAATTCCATAAGTCTAAACAATGCAACTGTTTGGTGTCTAATATCTTAACTTTCATTGGGGGGGGGGAGGGGGGTTACTTGGGCTTCTAGCCAATTTGAACCAATTTGTTCTGTGATTGACAAAGGGGCTGCAGAAGCACCACAGGACCTAACAAGAGTTTCTCATGCTTCTGCAGGCAAACCTAGCCAATCAGTTTTTCAGGATTACTGCACTGAATATGCATGAGAAATCTGCATCTGAGACCATCATATGCATAACTTGTTTATATTCAATGTAGTAACCCTGGTCTAACATACTGGCTTCTCCTCACCTACAACATTAAGACTGGTGGCTTCCTCCTGTTTGGGTTCCAGCTCAGTTACTGGGCTGTGAGCTATCGCTTTTTTAAGCTTTTTCAACTACCCATGAATTGCCCCTCCTTCTATATCCCCTTGCCCATTACAGTAACAACCAACTTAAAAGCTTGCTTCTGATCCCTGTAATCATGGTCTCTAACTGGTAGGTGCTGCCAGTGAAAAATGCTTGTGGCACACAATATAGGTATTTGGATTTAGATTATCTGTCCTGGGGAGTATAAAATTGGCTAATGTGTGAACTAAACTGCATTGCTTTTAAAAGAATTTAACACTAACATACCTGCTTTTCTTTTTTTTTTTTTTTTTTTTTTTTTTTTTTCCCTTCAGGGGTATGAAGGTTCACTGATCAAGTTAACATCAAAACAGGTACTGTGCTCTTCTGGTTCATACAGTACAGCTTGGTTTGAATTTAGAGTTGAAATGCAAACTGGACAGTTGGCAGGATGTGAATTCAG
The DNA here is from genome assembly GCF_901765095.1 of Microcaecilia unicolor. Lineage (NCBI taxonomy): Eukaryota > Metazoa > Chordata > Amphibia > Gymnophiona > Siphonopidae > Microcaecilia > Microcaecilia unicolor. The sequence goes on along the minus strand of NW_021963102.1, from coordinate 107,445 downwards.
ATTTAATTTATGGTTTAGTATGAAACTTTCTGTATGTGTGCTCAGTAGTAAGATCAAATTAGACAACTCAAGTGAGTCCCCTGCAATAGCATGTATAGGGGGAGTGGGAGAGCCACTTTCTCCCTCCCCCCACCCCCCAAACTTCAACATTTACTAGGAGGTACAGTGCATGCACAGTGTATATTTGTTACTACACTGCCTCCTGACATTTTTTTTTTTTTTAGCTAAATTACCAAATGCCTGCCAGCAGAGGCCAATCTCCCGCTCAGCTCCTGGGAAAGAGCTATGTGACTTTTGTGGTTCTTATGAACCTTGGCCACAGTGGGGATGGGGACTGGTGGTGAAACTGAATAAAGGAGATGGTGGGAGGTGGCATGGTAACACAATTCAAAAACAAATGATGGTTTACTTGAACTGTTTCCATACATCTTGACATTTTAGTATGTTCATGCTCATCTAAAATGGCTCCTTTTTAGGGAGCTTCAGAATTTAATTTAGCTCTTCAAATGGTATGAGCTTGCTGGGGTCATTGGCTTTCCTGCCAACTGTTTTATGCATGCCTTTGCTCATCTGGGCATTTAAATCAAGTAGTATATGCTGACACAGGGAGGAGAAGAGGGGGAATTCGCCCAGGATGTCACTTTAGGCCTTGTAGAATGAGCGGAGAACCCCATCAGTCTGAGCAAAAAAATTGATGCAAAAGTCTCCTTCAGCTGTCTAGCAATTGTAGGCTTAGAAGCCGTGAGGCCAAGCCTTCGTTTACCAAAAAGCAGTATCTGATCTGCAAAACTCATTTGTGACTTCCAGATATCTAATAAGGACTCTATGCAAATGAGAAGCTTTGAGGAGGAATACTGAGCCTTTCTGTCCTCTAGCTCCACAAATTGCTTGAGATGAATTGCTAATACTACTTTCAGAAGAAAGGAAGGAACCATATGCAGGGAGATCCTTCCTCTGAAAGAAATGTATCCCAACAGCCACCATGAATGCTGTCTTTAGTGTGTAATCTTTCAAGGAGGCCTTCCCGAGTGGCTCAAAGGAGGTTTCTGAAGAGTCCAAAAAACTAAAAAGGTTCCACTCCCCACAAGAACTGGAACAATAGCCAACTGCAAGAGAAGTCTTCTGTAGTCGGTCACTGAAAATAGGTCAAAGCCTCAACTTTTACAGAACAAAACACCAATCCTTTCTGAAGACCTGCTTGGAAAATTGTTAGGATGTGCAGAGAAGGGAAATAAGTCCACACTCGGAATATCCTCTACACCTTCACGTAACACCGTGGATGTAGAGCTTTCCAAGCCTGAAGCAAAGTAGCAATGACCAAATCAGAATAACCTTTGTCCCAACAGAGCCCTTTTGATAGCCAAGCCACAAGACCAAAGGGGCAAGGATCCTCCCTAAGCACTGGACCTTGCTTCAGTAGGCCGTGTGGCTGCAGAAAACAGAGGACCCCTGTCCAGCAGTCAAATCAGTTCCATGTACCACTGTCTCAAGAGGCCAATCCAGGGCTGAGTATTATTCAACCCTGGTATAATGCAATCCTCGTCAACACACAGCCTACTGTGGGCCAAGGAGGGAAGACTTACAGTAGATGTCTCTGACCAGGGCTGCAGTAGCACATTGACCCTCATTGAGCCTGGTTCTTTTCAGAAGCTAAAGAACTTGGCTACACTGGCATTCTTTTTTTGACACCAATTCTAGAAACTGAGAACTCCCATCAGTCCACTTCCAAGGAGAGCCTGCTTCGTGTTCAAAAACCCCATGATGTCAGCTGCTGACAACTAGAGAAACTTGTTCTCCGCCTAACTTATAAGGGTTGCTGTGGGTTCCACCTTGTTGATATAAGCTGCCACTGCATTATCAGAGAACTCAAACTGGGGCCTCCTGCCAGAAAGGGAGCAAAGTCACACAAGCTTCTGAACTGCTGTGAGCTCCAGGCAATCTTATTGTCCACTGAGACTCCTGTCCAGGTGCTTTGTGCCAGATAGAACTTGTAATGAGCTCCCCAACCTGACTTGCCTCATAAAAATTCAGAGCTCCTCTTTATGAAACCCAATATTTTTGGATCATCCCCCTCTAACTGCTTCAACGATGGCTCCTCTGAATAGACAGAAGCCACATCAGATAAGGAGGGAGAAGCAGAGAGTCTCATCCGCCCATTCCTGGAGGTCTAAAGATCTCTTAGGAACTAGAGGGGCAGCAGGGTGAGAAACAAACTAAAGCACCTTGCAGCAACCGACTGTCCCTGCTTCAGTAAATAGACCTTGTGTAAGAGCAAAATAAACTCCATAGAAAACAAAGATCCTGATGCAGCTGAATGCTCTGTCGGGCCCTGAGGCTGTAAAATGGCAGCTGTGCCCTGAATGTGATCAGACAGAGGCAGCTTCTCACTGCCAGTCAGCCCTGATAAAACAGTGCCTGTTCCATGCTTTCCTGCATCAAACCATGCATTGGCTCTGGCAGAGAGCCCATAAACTCAGGCTATTCAGATGCGCCAAATCTGCAGATATGCTGCTGCCAACACTTTCCTCCATGTCCCACGGGATTCTTGGCTTGCACACACTGGCAGGTCCCATAGTGGGGAAACTGCCTCCATGGAGTCGTCATTTACCCCAACTATCACAAGCACAGAACATGTCCCAAGAAGTGTCAGCATCCTGTGCATCAAGTAGAACATGCAGCTCTCCAAGTGATTCCAAGTCACTTTAGTTGGACTTAACCACTCCTGGCTGCTCCCCCCCCCCCCAAAGCTGTCTCCATAAATCTTACCACAGATGAGAGGGTCAGGATTGATACTGTCCCATACTCTCCAGCAACCCTTTTTCCTTTTAAGGTGGTTGTGCTGGAAGAGAGAATTCCATAGGCAACGGGAGAGGTGAAGGTAGGGAAGAAGCAAATTCATTGGGGCACCAGAGGATCTGAAGACCTCAAGGTATGACTCTATAGACTTGAGCCACCTGCAAAGCTCAACTGGGGACCAGTTGACCAACTGGACTAGGAGCAAGGCACTTGGAACCAGAGGCTGAAAAGTGTCCATTCACCTGTTGGAGAGAGAAATTGAAAAATGAGCTGAGACGTATTCTGGCATCCGGTCTAGCGCCTCAATATTTATCTCCCACCTGCTGGTTGATACAACTATCTACAGGTTCTAGAATAGTGGAAGTTACATAATAGAAGAGTTTCTTTAAGTACTGGACCTAATTTAGTGTACCAAGGACTAGATTCAGTTAATGGCAGGGTACTAAAACCTACATGAAGCATGTTTTTATAAAAGACACTGATTTGGGTGTGTAGGGACTAACTACATTTCTACCAAACCTCTAGAATGGAGTTAGTGGGTGAGAGGAATAACTTATTTGTAGCACTCTGCAAATTAACTTAACTCTCCCTGCAATCCGAACCCACAGTCCACAATTATGCACACAAGGCTCAGATGTTATAAGCTGTTGTACCAGACTATGGGTAGCAAATAATAGATGTAATCTGAGACAATGAATTAGCTAACCCAAAACGATGGTAAAGGGTTGGTATAGCCAAGAGAGCATACACTCCTAATCCTGAAATTGATACCTAACAACCCCAGGCACTCATAGGCACTAAGAAGATAACAGTTCAGACCTGACGGATGGTATGGCACATGAGCACTGGACGTGGAAGCAACATAGGCGCTGATGATAGATCTGGTACATTACGAATCAGGATCAGAGGTAGCAGGTGGACTCCCCAGCTGGGAAGTCAGTGATGCCACAGATTAACAAACCTTCATTGGATAGCAGGGCTCTGATGCAGCTGCGGGCTGTTACTGAGGTTCCAAGAGTGGCTCACGTGCCAGCCAACTGATAACACCTTTAGGAAGGGGGTTTCTATAACTTAGTACCAAGTGGTCTGGAACATGATGACCTGAAGTCCCTGTAGTGATGCCACGCTGATAGCAATAAAACAACAAAACGTTATGGTCCAAGAAGTGTGCTTTTATGCACCTCATTTACACAGTACCAAGCCTCTGCATAAGTCTCAAAATAGGTCTGTAAAAGTCAGGTTCATACTGTAGGCCAGTACTGAATTGTAGTGCCTTATGCAGGGTTTTAGCCTTACAGGTGTTGTGGAGGTCAATATCCATGCCAAACTTTGGACGTGAGGATTTACACAACTGAAACTGGTGTAAAATTCTGATGCATACGGTATTCAGTAATAGTGCATGCATCCTTAGTGAATGTCCCTCCCATGGCCATGCCCCCTTTTGAGTTGTGCGCTATAAGATTTGCATGTAAAACATAAATTGTTGCCAATTAACACCAATAAATAAGTTATGCACTCATCTCAGAAATAACATGTAATTTTACATGGGGAAATTTGTGCACTACTTACATTGCCCTTCAAGTTTGCATCTAAATCCTGGTTCATAGGGTGCCATCTCGTATCTAAATGCTAAAAAAAATAAAAATAGGAAAAAAGTTCAAAGTCCTATACCAATACTCGGTTTATATAGCTCTATATCTGTCTCTAGATATTACATCATATTTTATTTCAATTTCTATTGAAAACCATATATATATATATATCAATATTCAGACTTCATTTCTCCAAATATTGTGATCAAGAAACATTTTAAATGGAACATGACATTTTCCTTATCTGATATCTAGCTAAGTCAGGGAAGAAACCATTTTTCTTCATAGTCAAATTCGTGTCTCTTCTGTTATAAAGAAAATAAGCAATTTTTAGAAGTTATAGCTGGGTAAAGTATCTTGTAAAATGGCAGCGTAGGATGTCTATGATGTGTGTGCACTGCAGCATGCATAGATTTTTTTTAAAGAGGTGCTTGGTTATTATGTAAGGCAAAAATTCCTTTGTCAGATTGTGACCCCATGTGGTGTGCCATGATGCATCATGTAGGGTCAGGCACATCATTTTCCAGGACATATGGGTGGAAGAAGGGGCAAGACCACTCCTGCCTCCGAACTCTGGAGCTGAGCTTGAGGGTCTTGAGGGGTGCAAGGGCCACTAAGATAAACTTTGGAGTGGTGAGTTGGGGATTAAAGCTCTAGGGCCTTATGTGGTGCAGTGCTATACTTCATCTAAGATGACAACTTTGCTCCCATACTGCATATTTTCTCTAGCCTGAGATCACATAGTTTCAGTGCTTCAAAAAGTGAAAAATAAACATTTTAAGAGAGTGGGTGGTGATTTAGCACTTCAATGGCATTTCCACTTTTTCCAAAATCATAATTTAATGCTTCATGAAATGGTCTTCTCTGCCCCCCCCCCCCCCCCATTTCTCCACTTAACCTATTGGTTCTCAGTTTTATTGTCCCAAGTATCAGTCTGCCTGTCTTGACATTGCTGCCTGGATGTCTCATTGCCATCTGATACTAAACATGACCAAGACAGAACTTTTAATCTCCCCCCCCCCCCCCCCAAACCCACCTCCCCTCTTCCCCCATTCTCTCTCTGTGGATAAGACTCCCCGCCTCCCTGTCTCATTAGTTCGTAACCTTTGAGTCAACTTTGACTCTTTTTTTTCTCCTTTCTCTGAACACTAGTAAAACAGGCCCGTTTCTGACACACATGAAACGGGCGCTAGCAAGGTTTTCGTCGGAGTGTGTGTGTGGCTCAGATTTCCATGACCCCCTCAGAGTTCCAGGCCCTCCCTCCCCTCTCCCATCCCCTCCAAGTTCTTGTCCCCCCTTCCCTCTGAGTTCCATGCCCCCCCCCTCTCCTTAGAGTGTGTGTGTGAGAGAGAATGAGAGAGAGTGTGTGTGTGTGTTTGTCAGACAAGAGAGAGTGTGTGAGACACTGTGTGAGAAAGTGAAGTATTCGTGCGCTCTGTAAGGCTCCATCTCAATTGACGACATGTAGTCCTGGAACATTGCAGGAATGCTTGAAGGCTTCACTTTCTCGGCTTCAGAATGTTGGAGGTGCGTTTTATTATAGGATATCTAACAAAAACTTGTCGTTTGTCTCTCTAATATAGCCAAAATTTATCCCTTCTTTTCTGAGCACACTACCAAAACCCTTATCCAAGAGTGGAGGAGTAGTCTAGTGGTTAGTGCAGCAGACTTGGATCCTGGGGAACTGGGTTCGATTCCCACTTCAGCTCCTTGTGACTATGGTTACTTAACCCTCCATAAAATACCTGCATATATACTATGTAAACTGCTTTGAATGTAGTTGCCAAAAAAAAAAAAACCACACACAGGCCCATTCCTTTTCCTTTATCTTTCATTTAGACTACTGTAACTTGCTTCTCGCAGGTCTCCCACTAAGCCATTTCTCTCCCTTTCAATCTGTTCAAAATTCTGCCAGTGTTGCTATGCTCATATTATCAGTCTCAAGTGTACAACCTGGATGTAGACGAGGGCAGCAGATAGAGCTGGATACAGAAGACCCCCCCCCCCCCCAAGGAGGTCAAGCAGTGCACGTGGCATAGATGGCTGGGAGAAACCAGAGTGGCGCATCAGATTGGATGGAAAAATCCAGCTTTTTCTTTTTTCCCTTGGTTTCCAGTACTTCTGCTTCCATCAAAACTGTGTAAAGAAGTCCTTGAAACTGGCAAGCTCCTCATGTTCTGGATATTCTGCCCTAGGGAGTTACTGTACTTGTATTAGCAAATTGCAACTCTAGGGTCTCAGACCCCAAATGATCAAGTGGCATGGCCTAGCTTCAATCTCTAGGCCCAGGCTGTGAAGCAGTTGTCACTGTGACTTAGGGTGCATGTCACTGAGTAAGAATGTCAGGTGATCGAACTGGGCAATCTGTCCACAAGCCATCCTGTCCTTGTTGATGCTGGACCTTGGTAGAATTGGGGCATAGTTCATGCAGTATAAGGTCTGTAGTATTTGATATCAAGCTCTCATATACAGTCACACAAGGGGTTTTGCTGCTACAGTACCCTCCTTCCTACCCAAGGTTTCTCTTTTCATCCAAGAAGGGGTTTTGCTGCTACAGTACCCTCCTTCCTAACCAAGGTTTCTCTTTTCACCTAAATCAGCCATTTTATTTACCATCCTTTTATAAAAAGAAGATCATGGTTTGGACTAATCTTGAGTTTCCATGATAAGCGACTTCAAATGTTGTGGTCACTTTTTTCTCCTCTTGAGCCCTAAGAAGGGAATGGCTGCCTCAAAGGTAAATATTGTTCATTGGTTGAAAGATCCTATTGCTTCAGCCTATTTTACTAGCAGGGAAAACAGCAACCTTGCATCTTAGGGCTCATTCTGCTAGGGTGCTTTCTATTTTTTTTTTTTTTTGGTGGAAGTTCATGTAGCATCTTCAGATGAAATATGCATTTTCAAAGCATTATCACTTAATGGTTATCATTATCACTTAAATGGGTAAACACTGGGTACATCTCTTATCTGCACTCTTCTCCTCCACTGCTAACTCCAGACTTCATTCCTTTTCCTTTTATCTTGCTGCACCATATGCCTGGAATAGACTTCCTGAGCCGGTACGTCAAGCTCCATCTCTGGCTGTCTTCAAATCTAAGCTAAAAGCCCACCTTTATTATGCTGCTTTTAACTCCTAACCCTTATTCACTTGTTCAGAACCCTTATTTTCATCCTCACTTTAATATTCCATTATGTCTTGTTTGTCCTGTTTGTCTATCCTAATTAGATTGTAAGCTCTGTCAAGCAGGGACTCTCCATGTTCAAGTGTACAGCGCTGTGTAAGTCTAGTAGCGCTATAGAAATGAATAGTAGTAGTAATGTAGTAGCCAGGACAGAAGTTTCCTTTGGGGCTTCAGTTCTGTCAGTGGGGGTACCTCATTCCTTCCCAACTTGGACTTTTTTTTAATCCTTTAACAAGAGGAAAAATTCGATATTACCTTGTAATTTTCTTTCCTTCGGGTGGATTCTGGACTTATCCTTTAGTCCCTATCTGTTCCTGTACGTAGCTCCCTGGGTTCTTCGGTTCATTCATAATTTGCTATAGGTTACATTCATTTCAACTGTTCTATTTATATTCTGGAGGAGGCTGGAGTTATTTTCACAGCATACTACTACTGCTTGGCTATTGAAATAACTTAACAATGGAGCCTGTAATTTGCATCTATACTAGCGCCACCTGCTGGCAGATAGGCATAATACACAAGTCTGGACTGATCCTTTGGAACTAGAGGAAATAAGTAGATCTAATTTCTCCTTCTCTGCCATTTTAACAACTTTGAAAATTTTTGTACCATTGCAGATTTGATCACATCACTCATTTCTATCTATGAATGATACAAAACAGGTCCCACTACAACTGTTGGAACTCCACTACTGACCCTGTAAATGGGCTCAGGCATTTCAAGTCCTTCCTCGTTCCAATTAAACAAATCCGTCTGTCTACGGTCAGTTTTTAGTATACTTCAACCACTTTGCCCACTACCACCATCGAGCTCACCTTTCTATAATTTTCCCAGATCACCACTACATCTAAAAATTGGTACTACTGGCCACCCGCTAGTCCTTAAGGCTACTAGTAATCACTATTTCATCCTTCAAGACTATGGGGTGAGTACCATCCAGTCCTGATGTGCTGTTTAGTTTGATCTATTACATTTAGACAGGTGGCTCTCAACACAGTCCTTGGGATACACCTAGGCAGTCAGGTTTTCAGGAAACCCACAATATGCATGAGTCAAATTTGCATGTACTACCTCCACTGTATGAAAATCTGTATTATTGACGGTATTCTGAAAACCTGACTTACTATGTGTAACTTGAGGCCTGAGCTGAAAACGCAATGTATTGATTGCATTTATTTTGCCGTTAACCAGCCTTAGGTACAAAATAGAAGTGTGCCACAAAAAATAAATTTAAAATGATTTGGAAATCGAATGTTAAAGTGGATGTAATATTCTATTCTGATAGCCTTGTCATATTAAGTGACTTGTCAGGAACTGGGCTTGTAGCTGAGACAATACATCGTTCAACTTTGTGTTTTTTCTTATGACATCATTGTTGAAGGATGGCTTTGATTTAGTGGGACTAAGTGTTTGTTTATACAGATGCTAGGTTTGATTCTACAGCAACATAGAATAACCAAATTTAATATAACATAATTGTAGGATTTCGAAGTGCACTGGTGCCTGCCCACTAAGGATTGATTGAACTAAATAACTGATGGCTCGTAGCTCTCCAAGGAGGCTAGTTATTTCTCATTTGTGCCTACATCTAAATTTACAGAAGAATTCTGGGCATCCTTTATTCACTTCCACACCCACTTATCTAATGGGAAGAGGGGGAGATGGCTAGAAACTCATTCTCATGCTATATTTTCCTGCTTTCTTTATCTTGTATATATTTTGAGTGGAAAAGTAGCTTAATGGTTAGTGCAGTGGGCCAAGAATCTGGGGAGCTTGGTTCAGTTCCCACTGTGGCTCCTTGTGACCCTGGGCAAATCGGCCAACCCGCCAATGTTCCAGGTACAAAAAGCTGATTGTGAGCCCACTAGACAAGAGACAAAGTACCTGCATATAATCAAAGGTAAACTGCTTTGGTTGTACCACAGAAAGCAAGGTATATCAAATCCATGACTGTTTACCACTAGGGGCACAATGATAACCAGAGAAGTTGTTTAAATAGGGGTTCTGTTGATATGTTGCATGGGCTTTTTAAGTGTGTTCCTTGCATAACTAGTTTGAACAAAACTATAAATTTTGCAGCATTTTGTTCTTTAAGATTATTTTAAAATGTGTTAAATTTCTTCTAGCCAGTTGGTTTTGTCACGTTTGATAATCGGGCTGGTGCTGAAGCAGCAAAGAATGCCTTAAATGTGAGTACTTTTGAAAGTTAAATGTAATGCAGCCCTTTGAGATGGGTGTTGAATAGGACATCTCTTTTTCAAATGCCTATTCTATGTATGTGTTTAAGATAAGCTCCTAGTATAACAAAGAGCACAAATGCTCTTGCATAAAAATGCACCTCTCAAAGGCAGTTACAAACTTCTCATTCTATGTGAAAGTACATGTACCTTTTAGCTCTGTCCAGACATCATGAATGTTTATAGTCGGCATAATTGTCCACAGGTACTTGTAAAGTGCAATTTTGTAACCAGCCATTTCCACATGAGACATGGCTGATAAAATTCTCTTTATTGGGCTATTTTTGTGCTAACTACAGGGTCCTTTTACAAAGGCACACTAGCATTTTTAGTGCATGCTAAACTCTAGATACCCATAAAAATATATGGGTGTCTCTAACATTTAGCACACGCTAAAAATGCTAGCGTGCCTTTGTAAAAGGACCCCTAGGTGTTCGGATTTTTGTTTGTTCTTCCCTACTATGCTGTCATGGTTTTCTGGGTTTAGGCTGGAGTTTCCTAAAATGTCTGTCCTACTTATTCAGGACAATGTCAGAGCTGTAGGACTATTGGTTCACACAAGGCTCCTGGGTTCAACAGAAGAAGTTTTGATTTTAAAATCCTTAAAGCTCTGAACTCGAGTTGATATTCAAAGCACTTTATCTGGATAACTGCCACCCCTACCTAGATAAATGGCTTTAGCAGGACTGACTATAAATCTTAGTGCCAGTGAACATTCTTAGCGTTTCTCAGCATTATCTAGATAATGCTAGGGCAATGTACAGGTAAAGCAAGGGTGGCACTGATAGTATATTCAGTTATCTATTCAGTTATCTATCCAGATAACTACTCAGCCACAAATTGCTATCCAGATAGAGGTTGAATGTCACCGTTATTTAGATAGTGGCAGCACTTTCCAGATAATCAGAATTGAATTTATCTACCTGCTGCAGCTGTGTGTGTTACACTGACTGCAGTGGCTGAATATTGGCTATATACCTTTGCACACACTACCAGTCACAAAGGTTTAAATTCATTTTAGAACTTGGTAAACTGATTTATAAATCCAGTCATAAATTAATTGAATTTTAAAAAGGAAGCAGCAGCAGGGATTGACTTGGCGCCCTATCTGGATATTAAATTCTACCCAATATATGTGGGGGGAGAGGGAATACCATTGCTAGCTAAATAGATGAATTAGTACTTGTACAGTAGAGGAACTACATGGTGGTTTTCCCAGAATAAGATCCTTTCCCACTTCTGAGGTTTCTATTTGCCATTCTCTGACAGGACACGAACTGGCACTCTATGGTGCAAGACACCTATGGTAGAATATACACTTCCTAAAGCTTGGATCATCTGAGATGAGTTCCACATCGCTCAAACGTCTACTCAGTTAACCCAGTGCATGCGCTCCTAAAACAGGCCCTCGTAGCCCTAGACTCTTTGAGGGAGCCAGAAGGAAAGAACATAAACCTCTGGGATGCTTCATTAGATTTAATTCACTCAACCTGGGACACCTCCAGGGTGAATCAAAAGAATTGTCGAGGAGAAATTTTAGTATCGGATACCTTGGATGTTTTTAGGCACCTTACATTTAGACAAACTACACTGATACTCTAAATTTCAAGTTATACCACCACTCTAGGTATTGGGGGAGGAGAGAGAGATGAGATGGTGATAGGTGTCAAGTTTGCAAGTTATTTTTGGGTATCTTCTTGCTTTTTCTGGTCCTAAGGACTGAACTTCAGTAGTATTTCAGATAAGTTCACTGCTTGTAGATTTTTATGTGCATCCATATCAAACTTAATGAACAAGCAATCTACTAGGTTTGCATTTATTATTTCTCCATGGGAAAAGTTGGTCTCACATGTAGGATGAAAGCATTGAGGTTTGGATAGTACCTTATTTGTAGCTAGTAAGATTAGTAGACATGAAGAGGCCTTGCATCACCACTTAGTCTGCACATTCTGATCCTAAAGTTAGATGGGTCCTATGGCTTCATTCTTGATCACCAGACTCTTTCACAAACATTTTTCTGAAAGCTAAGTTGGCTCTAAGGTTCAGCATTATTTTAAGTATTACCTTGTATAGCTTAGCTGATATAATCTTTACTGTGGATGAGAAGCTAGTGCCAAAATGGAATTCTAAATGTAATAGAAACATGTTCTACAGATCAACTCCAAAAATATATTGCCAAGGAATTGATCAGGATTTTAAAGCACAAAATCTCCAAGGGTTATGGAACTTCAGACTCTGGTGTTCCATGCTAACTTACTCTGAAACTGTCTTTCAGTCCAAGCATTTCAAATCTCTTTAGACATTAAAATCAGTAGACGTCAAAGGTTTTCTTATGTGAAGTTAACTTTTACCACCATGACTTCAAAGAAGGCAAAAGTTGGCATCTAATCACACCCACTCTTATTACTGCTTAAGAAGGCAGTTGAGTGAGTGTACATAAAATAAGCTTTGCGGTATCAGTCAAAATAACTAAACGGTTCAGCCATAAATATGGAAGTAACACAAGATAGGAGGTAAGTTAGTGCAATTCAATGTGTTATACGACTTTATATTTACTAACTTCAGAACATGTCTAGGTGGATTACAAAATTCAAAATAATTCTAATAAAAAGAAAAAAAAAACACACCAAAAAACAGGAAAGACAGGCACACCAAAAGCCATCCATTCTATCTAAAATACTGTTTTAGTTTTAGAACTGGATGGGGAAAATCACAAACCGGTGGGGGTTATCTCTCAGCAGTGGTTCATCCTGAAGGCTGATGGGCTGAGGTTTTTCCTTTGATTTTGTTTCATGCTCCATGTTGTGGAAAGTCTTCCGAGCTATCTTGGTAGCCAAAACGCATGAGCAGTTCAAATTAGGTGGTATATCAAGTTCTTCCATAAGGAGACACAGAATAAGTGCATCTTCCTGAGGTGAAGCAAGTCTTAAATAAAATTAACAAGGCAAGGAAAACGGACTTCGGAAAATCCACTATTTCTGGGATAAGCAGTATAAAATGTTGTGTACTTTTTTGGGATCTTGCCAGGTATTTGTGACCTGACTGGATTGGCCACTGTTGGAAACAGGATGCTGGGCTTGATGGACCTTTGGTCTTTCCCAGTATGGCAATACTTATGTACTAACGTATATGGCTATGGAAATAGTTAACGTTTAACGTCAACTTCTGTGGTTTAACTCCCCCCCCCCATAACACACAACGTGGGGGGGGGGGGGGGGGGACTAAACACATACTGTCCTTTTCTGCATAGTCAAAGCTTTTGCATCTTGCCAGCCCAGGAAAATACATGGACAATGAAGTCAATAGGCAAACCTGCTATTAGTGGCACCAAATTTTGCCTCCTAATTTACTGTCATATTTCAACACAAATCACTTCTGTCTCTAGAAATAGACTGAACTACAACTCATCTACATGGAGGATCTTTGACAGCTAGTCAGATTTCCAGGCAGATTTAGTTCTTAATTTCTAATGTGTTCCTTGTGAGTTCCTCCAGTTCAGTCTAGAATGCATCCATGCTTATCAGCATCCATGTATCTCCTGAAGTGTAAAAGATTTTGGCTAGTTCATTATTCTTGTTGGGCTCTTTAGTCTGGAGATATTTATCCTTTGTTAGTGGTGAGTGTTCATTAGCTCTTATAGGAGTAATTTTTCTTTTTCATTCCCTCTGCTTATAAATACCTAATGGCTGGGGGGAGGGGGTTGCACAGGATGAAGTCTCCACCTGCTTGCAGGACAATACAAACCCAAGTGTCTGGAGTAGGAGTGGGCAACCATGGTCCTTGAGGGCCACAACCCAGTGGGATTTTCAAGATTTTCCCATTGTACGCAAGTAGATATGCATATTCATTGTGGAAAACTATGTGCAAGTCAAATTTTGTGAACATTCATTGTAGAAACCTTGAAAACCCCACTAGGTTGTGGCCCTTGAGGACTGTGGTTGCCTACCTCTGGTGTGGAAAGACTCAAGAAAACCAATTAGGTAAGAACTAATTTACCCTTTTGTCCTGAGACCTGAATTGTTTTTAAGGCTCGCTCTGGCAGACGACAAAAACAAAATCTTAATCTAAGGATACTTAGGTGCATTCTGGGCACATACCATTTGTGGACCCAGCTAGAAAAACTGAGTAGTGATCCCTTTAAGCTGCTTACAGGGCAGTTCCACACCTGAAAAGCATAAGTTTATCTCCACCATTATCTATGGGGCTATTACTGATACCTGGGTCACATTTATTATGTTCTCTTTGGTTCAAGGCAGATTACCAAAACAGCACAGACAGCATAGGAGAAAATGGACAAAATCTGATTTATTTTATTAGAATTTTAATGCATCAAATAAACCTTGACCTTTCCTGAAAACGTCGGTTAATTGATCGTGCACACAGTTTTGGAGGCTATATTTTGCTAAAAATGTATCGAGACTGGAAGGCAGTGCAAAGAAAAGCTACAAAATGGTTTGGGGATTTGCGTTGCAAACCATACAAGGAGACTTGCTGACATGAACATGTATACTTGGAGGAAAGGAGAAACAGGGGTGACATGATACAAATGTTCAGATATTTGAAAAGTATTAATCTCAAACCGTTTCCGGATTTGTCCTGTGAACAGAGGATACGGGCGGGAACATAAGGGGAGATGAGGGTAGAGAGGTAGTGAGGGGCAGCAGACTGAATGCATTTGTAGGTAAGAAGGACAAGCTTGAATTGAATGTGGTATCTGATTGGAAGCCAGTAAAGTGATCTGAGGAGAGGGGTGATGAGTATATCAGTTCTGGCGGAATATGAGACGTGCCACAGAGTTCTGATCAGATTGAAGGGGGGATAGATGGCTGAGTGGGAGGCCATGAGGAGTAAGTTGCAGTAGTCAAGGCGAGAGGTAATGAGAGCATGGATGAGAGTTCGGGTGGTGTGTTCAGAGAGGAAAGGGCAAATTTTGCTGATAAAGAGGAAGAAGCAGCAGGTCTTGGCAATCTGCTGGATATGCGCAGAGAGGGAGGAGTCAAAGATGACTCCGAGGTTGTGGGCAGATGAGACGGGGAGGATGAGGGTGTTATCAACTGAGATAGAAAGTGGAGGAAGAGGAGACGTGGGTTTTGGTGGAAAGACGATGAGCTCGGTCTTGGACATGTTCAGTTTCAGGTGGCGGTTGGACATCCAGGCAGCAATGTCGGATAGGCAGGCTGATACCTTTGCCTGGGTCTCTGCGATGTCTGGTGTGGACAGATATAGCTGGGTATCAGCATAGAGATGATACTGGAAACCATAAGATGAGATCAGGGCGCCCAGGGAAAGAGGGTAGATTGAGAAGGGGTCCAAGGAACAGATCCCTGGGGAACACCAACAGATAGGGGGATAGGGGTGGAGGAAGCTCCATGAGAGTGAACTCTGAAGGTGCGGTGGGAGAGAGAGGAGGAGAACCAGGAAGAGGGACAGAGCCTGGAACCCAATGAGGACAGTGTGGCAAGAAGTAAGTCATGATTCCAGTGTCAAAAGGTGATGACAGGAAGGTGAGGATGATAAAATAAGGGTTCTGAACAAGGGTTAGGAGTTAAAAGCAGCATCAAAAAGGTGGGCTTTTAGCTTAGATTTGAAGATGGCCAGAGATGGAGCTTGACGTACTGGCTCAGGAAGTCTATTCCAGGCATAGGTGCAGCAAGATAAAAGGAACGGAGACTGGAGTTAGCAGTGGAGGAGAAGGGTGCAGATAAGAGATTTACCAGTGAACGGAGTTCCCGGGGAGGAATGTAGGGAGAGATGAGTGGAGAGGTACTGAGGAGCTGCAGAGTGAATGCACTTATAAATAAGAGGAGTTTGAACTGTATGTGGAAACGGATAGGAAGCCAGTGAAGTGACTTGAGGAGAGGGCTAATATGAGCATAATGACACTGGTGGAATATTAGTCATGCAGCAGAATTTTGAACAGACTGAAGCAGGGGCGTATCTGTGTGGGGCCACAGGGGCCTGGACCCCAACCCTCGCCAGCCGAGGTCCGCTGCCTTTAAAAATATTTCTTCAGCTGGCGGGGGACCCCAACCCCCGCCAGCCAACCTGAGGTCTTTAAAGTTCTTCTCTTCATCCTCCGTGGCCGTGCTGCTGTTGAAAGCTGTTGAATCCAGCTTGGAGTCTGACGTTGGGGGGGGGGGGGGGGAGAGAGTCGGTGGCGGGGGGAGGGTCTGGCAATGGCGTTGGGGGGGGGGCTAAAATGTGCCCCCTCCCTCTGGCTTTGGCCCCCCTATACCGCCGGAGTCTAGATACGCCCGTGGATTGAAGAGGGAGAGAGATGGCTAAGTGGGAGACCTGTGAGAAGCAAGTTGCAATAGTCTAAGCGAGAGGTGATAAGAGGGTGGATGAGGGTTCTGGTAGTGTGCTCAGAAAGGAAAGGGCGAATTTTGGTAGTAATAGAGAAAGAAATGACAGGTTTTAGCAGTCTGTTGAATATGTGCAGAGAAGGAGAGGGAGGAGTCGAAGATGAACCCAAGGTTACAAGCTGATGAGACAGGAAGGATGAGTGTTATCCACAGAAATAGAGAATGGGGGAGGAGGAGAGGTTGGTTTAAGGGGAAAGATAAGAAGCTCAGTCTTGGTCATGTTTAGTTTCCGATGGCGCCGAGACATCCAGGCAGCAATGTCAGACAGGCTCATACTTTGGCCTGGATTTCAGCTGAGATTTCTGGTGGAGAGGTAGATCTGGGGGGAGTCAGCGTAAAGATGATACTGAAAACCATGGGATGAGATCAGAGCACCAAGGGAATAAGTATAGATGGAGAAAAGAGATCCCAGGACAGATCCCTAACTATGGTACTGTTGGAATAAATTTAGTAACTTCCTGAGCTTTAAAGAGGAGCCATATGATCCAAAAAGCCACACAGCTGCAAAAAATGGATTCTGGCAGATAACATCACTAAGCGGTGGCAAAATACAGAAATCGTGCGCAGACCTCTGCCAATGGAGAAAGCTTAACTAATTGGTAAGCTGGTATTTTCTGGATAGGATAGTCTTACACAACTCCCACCTGTCCTGAGTTTTAAAGCTTTTTCATTAAGCTTTGAGTTGGCCTAAACTTGCTACATCTAGGGTACCATCTGAGCCCTGATGGCAGTCATCTCATATGAGGCCCTTATCCTGCTCTCAGGGATTACCACCAGTTACAGATGAGCAACTTTTAAGTATTTTTTTCCTTCCAAAATTCCCTGTTCAAAATTGGAATATGCAGCTCTCCTGCATGAATTGGCTATTGAGTCAGTCAACTCCTGGCAATCATGATTGACTCTGCGTACAGGATGTCAATATACCAGCCCAGATGCTAAGTGGTTTGCCTAGCAACTTTTAGGCTACAATACAATGAAGGTTTCTTTGTAGCTATTTAGATTTAGCTCTTACACTTTTCAGTAGCAGCTCGGAGTGAATTACATTTAGATATTAGATATTTCTCTGTCCCTGGTAATGTACCTGAGGTAATGTAGGATTAGGTGTCCTGCCAAGATCACAAGGAGCAGCAGTAGGATTTGAACAAGGTTTCCCTGGTTGGTGCTATAACCACTAGATGCCACTCCACTGGTATTTCCCTTCCATCTTTTTTTATTTTATTTTTTTATTCTGTGGTCCAGCTATTGCTGTGACCATCTCCTAAAGGAACCTACTGTACATAAGCATAAACACAAATACCCATGTCTACCTCTGGGATTCCTACTCCTAGAAGCAGTGAACAACTTTTACATTTAGACACATTAACCACCTTTAGTTCTAAGCATTTTCTCATAGATGCAAAAGGAAGAGATACTTTAGTAGATAGGGATCTTAAACTTGGTGTGAAATTCATTAAATGGGCATTTCTGTGCAAACTTTAGAAATCTATTACAAATTCCTCCTCTACATGGAAAGTAGTATATAGTCTGTACTAAGCAGACTAGCAACTGGTACTTTTAAAACCATCTAGGCAGATCTTGAGCATTTTTGGAATGAAAGTGTGATTACTGTTGACTGCCTAGAACTGGCCAGTATGGGTAAATTAAATTTCACGCAGACAAGCTAATGCTAGCTTTTGAACACTGTACTAAACAGTGACCTCTTGGTGATTAACAAATGGCTACTAAAGTAATATTGAGATCAAAGCAAAGAACTCCAACTTGCACTGCTTGCTCAACTTTTCAGAACATAATTTTTGGCTATCTTTGCTAGGTTAGATCTAATGTTTTAAGGGCTGGAGATATATAGCTTGGTATCTTATTTTTAAAATTTCTCATCCTGTAGGGCATTCGCTTTGACCCAGAGAACCCACAGACCCTGCGGCTAGAGTTTGCAAAAGCCAACACCAAGATGGCAAAAAACAAGCTAATGGCCACACCGAACCCTACCAATATCCACCCTGCCCTGGGAGCACACTTCATCGCAAGGGACCCCTGTGAGTAGTAGATGGTCTCAAATTAATGTAAAGCTTAAAAAAAACAAAAACCACATTGAATGGCAGGAAGGATTGTTTTTATATAACTTCATTTAAATCTGATAAAAGCAATTCTTTTGTAATGAAGTTAATTCAGTACTTTAAGCCTGTGCTTGTCTGTCTGGCTCATCTAAACTGTGTGGTGATGGTTACTATTCATCAAATCTGATGACATGAATTCAATATAAGTGAATGTACACAAACAGGTGAAGTGAATTTTTTTTTTTATTATTATTGCATTTACATTTTATCTCAATTCTTGAAACAGAAAATATGACTATTTGTCATAAAAATTCTAACAAAAAATAGTTATTTCAACCTTACTTTCAAACATTTGGTCAATTGCTCATCTATAGTCCACAATTCAGGAGGCAGTGCACAATACTAAGGAAACAGAAAACAGTATCTCCACTAAGAAATAGGCGGTTGAGAAGAGAGCCCAGTGATACTAATACTTATTACGGAGCAGAGGTGGTTACATTCCTTGGTTGTGACATAGGTGATTTGCCTAACCTAGTTTCCAAAAAAATTTAATTGTTTTGAATCAAAACTACATAATAGCACAAACTTGAGTTGGATGGGGATAATCATGACGGTAGTCTTTCAAGTCTTGATAGCTAACTGGCTGCTGGACCTCACACACATGTAGTACACATACACAGGTTGCAAGTAGAACTACTACTTTTGTGCATACAAGGAGACTGATCAGCCCAGTTTGCTCACAGGATTGGTACTTCAATTAGTTTCTCAATCTTAATTTCAGAAGCCTGCCCCAAGCTTGGCTACACTCCAATATGCAATGACTTCTTCCTTTATCATAACCACAGTTTCAATAGCCAAGGGATAATTAGCCTACCTTGGCAGTCTTATTACCTCATTTGTGATCACATGCTGGAATCCCTGGAGGCACAGACTTAAGACATCATATAGGAATGTAGAGGTCTGAGCCAGGGCTGCTTCTCTTCACTGGAACTCTCTACCAAGTACCGCAGCCAAGCCAGAACTCTTTGGGTGGATCCTTGCTTAGGGCTCCTGGAGACCTCTTGCCTCGGGGCTCCCTGCTCTTAGGGCATTTAACCAACCCCTGTCTGAGCCCCACCCCTGTGTCTCAGCTTGTCATGACAGATTAGTGCCACCTGCTGTAAGGTGGCTAAACTGCAGCTTCATGGGCAGATGATCAGAAGCCCCACGCTGTTCAAACAGCACTCAAAAATAGTGCCGGAACAGTGTGGGGCTATACCGACCCTATGATCAGAGCTAAAAGCATGCAAATTTAAGCATGCTATTATCTCTGATCATAGGGGTGAAGTGTAGAGGACTGCATGCTCAGGCACAATCCTCCTGCACTTGTTTGACAGGTCCGGGCTGTCACTTCACTGGCTCCCTGTTTCTACATACAGTTCAAACTCCTCTGCTCCTCAGTACCTCTACACTTCTCTTCCTACACTTCTCCTGGGACCTCTGTTCACTGGGTTAATCTCTCTTATCGGCACCCTTCTCCAGTGCTTAACAGACTCCATTCCTTTTATCTTGCTTCACCATATGCCTGGAATAGACTCCCTGAGCCGGTACATCGAGCTCCATCTCTGGCCGTCTTCAAATCTTGGCTAAAAGCCCACTTTTTTTTTTTTTTTTAGTAATTCACTCTTTAAACTTGAAAGAGACATTACAACTGACTAACAGTGAACCATACAGAAAATGCAACAAGAGAACAGTCGTCAAATCATATTATTCCTCCCCCCTTTATACCCTCCACTACAAACAGAATGATCAGAGCTCCTCAAGAGATACCTCTCCACAAACTGTATTGCTTCTATAGTGACTGAAAGTGACCCATCCGATCATATTTCAAAGCGGTCAACTTAAGACTATCAAGTTTTTGCAACCCTTGGTCTTTAGTAGGTGGTTCTGCCTGTCACCATGCAGCCGCCACAGTCGAGCTGCCGATACCACCAGAGTCAACAATTGTCTGTTATCGTCCCCAAGAGTTGAAAAATCCATTAAGTAGATGACACTGGATAGTCTATGGGCATGCCAGTCCTAAGCCCACCTTTTTGATACTGCTTTTAACTTCTAACAGTTACTCGTTCAGTACCTGTATTTTGTCATTCCCACCATAGTAATTCTCATCTCTTTGTCCTGTTTCTGTCCTAATTAGATTGTAAGCTGTCAAACAGGCACTCTTCATGTTCAAGTGTACAGTGCTGGGCAGGTCTTGTAGCGCTATAGAAATGATTAGTAGTTAGTAGTAAAGCCTGTATCTGTCAAACATTCCAAGGGGCTACCCCTCCACAGCCTCCAGTGACCATGACCCGCCCAAGCCCCTAGCCTGGACACCATCATGGGGGTGGGGGGGCTGAAGGTCCAGTGGATCTTCAGCCCCCCTAACACCCCTCTCCAACAGAAAAGGTGCTGGAGGTCACTAGACCATACCCTGGTGGTCTAGTGGTGACTGGCAGCAACTGACTGCAATCCTCCCCCCCCCCCCCCCCGAGAACCCACTACCTTGAATGGAAAAGGGTTGTGATCTTTGCTTCCTCTGAGTACCACCTCCAAAATGGTGATGCCCATTCCAAGCTTCTAGTCCCTGCTGCTGTAAAGCAATAAATGCTGCTGCTACCACCATCCTTTACTGAAGGTATGGTAGTGCATTTATATACCACAACACAAAGCATATGATGTGGTTTACAAATCATGCATGCAAGCCAAACCACCACGAGGGTGGAGGTACACAAATTCCTATGAAAAGTAGAATCTGAGGAAAGGGGGAGTAGGAGGAGTAGGCTCTTGAACAACACTAGTAGGCGACGTAGGTTAGGAACAGTCTCTTTATTTAAATATACACTCTACTCAACACAGCCGTGTTTCGGCGCTACAGACGCCTTCTTCAGGAGTCTTGATATATAAATATACAAATATTAAGCTCAAAGAGAATGAAAGCAAGGCTTCTGCTACAATTGTAATCCACTGCCGATACAGGAAAAAAAAGCTCAGCGTATTCAATTGCACTTCTGTGAATTGAAGTGCAATTGAATACGCTGAGCTTTTTTTCAATTACACTTCTCCTTGTCTCCTTAAGATGTTTCATTGTATTGTATGAACAGTATAAGAATCTTTGACTGTTCTAATCTAATGCATGCCTATTAAGGTGTGTTTCATATTGTGCTGACATATCCCTCATGAATGTAATTCCATGCTATGTATTTTGCATTCTGATACTGTTTTACAGTGCTTTTAGCCAAATTGAATCTTAGTAAAAGATTATATCACAAGTGTACCTCGTTGATGTATTTTTGCTTATATTCGGTCCTTTTACCACTGCTTTTTAAAAAAAATTGTAAGTTTCATGTTGAGCTGTATACCACCTTGGCAAAAAGATGGTGGTTTAAATCTCAAATAGAATAGGATCTGTAAATAGACACATTTCTAAAATGCACAGTGAAATGGACGTTTATGTGCTGGTTACACATAGCAGAAGCATCAATTTAAACACAATAGTGGAGATGTCCCAATCTCTTGGACCTACAGATAATCCCTAGCTTGAGGAATGGCATTCTGAATGTAAGACTACCTGGAACACTACTCATGATCACTCTACGATAAGGTGAACTAGCCAAACAACCAGAAAAATTATTTTTTCTCCAGATCAAGTGTTTGTGATATTTGGTTCTTGCGAGAGAGGTGAAGTAAGAGGATATTATAGCCAAAAGATTGTCCTTCAAAGAATGGCAATAGGACCCAAATAAAGAAAAGTGACATAAGCACTTGCAAGTCAGATGCATAGCATTAAAAAGAAGGCCAAAAGAGAATATGAAGAGAAACTTGCCGCAGAGGCTAAAACTCAGAGTAACCTTTTCAGGTATATCAGAAGCAGCCTGCGAGGGATCCGTGGGATGTTGGTCAAGAAACAGCAAAAGGACCGCTCAGGGAGGACAAAGACTATTGTGGAGAAACTGAATTCTTTACTTCGGTCTTTATGGAACAAGATGCAAGATCTGCCTGTACTGGAAATGGTTTTCATGTGTGGCGATGTGGAGGAACTGAAAAGTCTCAGTGAACCTGGAAGATGTACTGAGCCAAATTGACAAAATCACCTGTACCTGATGGCATACATTCAAGGGTACTGAAAGAACTCGAGCACTGATTTCTGATCTGTTAATATAAAACCTGTCGTTAAAATCATCTGTAATACCTGAAGATTGGAGGGTGGCCAGAATGAAGTTTTTTTTTTTAAAAAAGGTTCCATGGGTGATCTGGTAAGCTTGACATCAGTGCCAGGCAAAATAATGGTAACTATATGAAGAATAACATTAGAACACACAAACATGGTTTAATGGGACAGAGTCAGCATGGGTTCAGCTGAGGGAAGTCTTGCCTCACCAATTTGCTTCATTTCTTTGAAAGCCTGAATAAATATTGGATATAAGGTGAGCCAATTGTAGTGCACCTCTATTTGGAAAGCTTTTGATAGTCCCTCAGACACCTGGGAAAATTAGTCATGGGACAGGAGGCAAGGTTCTGGTGTGGATTAGGATTGGTTATTGGACAGAAAACAGAGGGTAGGGTTAAATAGCAATTTCTTTCAATGGAGGAGGGTGAGCAGTGGAGTGCTGCAGGGATTGGTACTGGGACCGGTGCTAGTAAACACATTTATAAATGATATGGAAATTGGAACAATAAGTGAGGTGATTTTAAATATGCAGATGACACAAGGTTGTTAACATGTGGACTGCAATATTATTTGTTACATTTGTATCCCTCATTTTCCCCACCTTTTTGCAGGCTCAATGTGGTTTACATATTACTGTTAACGGCGTTAGCCAATTCCGGTCTGAACAAATGTTATGATCCAAATACAGGTGATATTGTGGTAGATAAGGTGCATAATTGGTGGAACTTAGAGAGGTGGAGGAAGTCAGTCCGTTCAGAACACAGCTGCACGTCTTATCTTCCACCTGGACCGATATACTCATATCACCCCTCTCCTCAAGTCACTTCACTGGCTTCTGATCAGGTACCGCATACAGTTCAAGCTTCTCCTACTAACCTACAAATGCACTTGATCTGCAGCCCCTCCTTACCTCTCTACACTCATCTCCCTTACGTTCCTATCCGTAACTTCTGCTCTCAAGACAAATCCCTCCTCTCAGTACCCTTCTCCACCACCGCCAACTCCAGGCTCCGCCCTTTCTGCCTCACCTCACCCCATGCTTGGAATAAATTCCTTGAGCCCATACGCCAGGCCCTCTCCCTGCCCATCTTCAAATCCTTGCTCAAAGCCCACCTCTTCAATGTCGCCTTTGGCACCTAACCACTACACCTCTATTCAGGAATCTTGACTGCCCCAACTTGACATTTCATCCTTTAGATTGTAAGCTCCTTCGAGCAGGGGCTGTCCTTCTTTGTTAAACTGTACAGCGCAACGTAACCCTAGTAGCGCTCTAGAAATGTTTAGTAGTATTACTAATGTCCATTACGGTCTTTGGCTACATTGTCTAGGTATTTTATGTTGGTCGGTGGGGTATGCTCTTCTGAACAGGTCTATCTTTAGTGCGTTCCAGAAATTAGGTGCTCTAGTGTAGTTTTTACTGTTTTTGGCAGTGCGTTCCAGAAATTTAGGTGCTCTAGTGTAGTTTTTACTGTTTTTGGCAGTGCGTTCCATAGTTGTGCGCTTAAGTAGGAAAAGCTGGATGCATAGGTGGATTTGTATGTTGCTTGGGTAGTAGTGGTTTAGGTATGATCGTGCAGATTTTGTGGTGTTTCAGGTTGACAGGTCAATAAGGTGCCTCGCTGTAAATGATTTTGTGAAGTCATGCAGATTTTGAAAGTGATACGTTCTTTGGTTGCCAATGCAGTTTTTCTCAGTGGTTTGGCGCTGTCAAAATGCGTTTGTCCAAATATGTCTGGCTGCTGTGTTTTGGGTGGTCTGAAGTTTGATTTGATCCTTGCATCCCGCATAGATTCCATTACAGTAGTCTGCATGGCTTAGTACCATTGATTGTATTAGGTTACGAAATATTTCCCTCGGGAAGAATGGTTTCACACGTTTGTTTCCACATTGAGAAAAACATTTTCTTTATGGTGGAGTTCGCTTGGGACTTTAGTGAGAGGTTACGGTCGATTGTTACTCTGAGAATTTTCAGGCTGTCTGAGATAAGGAGGGTGTATCCGGGGTGTTAATGTTTGTGGGTTTGTATGTATTGTATTGGGATGAGATGATGTGTGTTTCTGTGTTTAGTTGGAATGCATTTGCCCATGAGTTCATAATGTTTGTGGGTTTGTATGTATTGTATTGGGATGAGATGATGTGTGTTTTCTGTGTTTAGTTGGAATGCATTTGCCCATGAGTTCATAATGTTTGTGGGTTTGTATGTATTGTATTGGGATGAGATGATGTGTGTTTTCTGTGTTTAGTTGGAATGCATTTGCCCATGAGTTCATAATGTTTGTGGGTTTGTATGTATTGTATTGGGATGAGATGATGTGTGTTTTCTGTGTTTAGTTGGAATGCATTTGCCCATGAGTTCATAATGTTTGTGGGTTTGTATGTATTGTATTGGGATGAGATGATGTGTGTTTTCTGTGTTTAGTTGGAATGCATTTGCCCATGAGTTCATAATGTTTGTGGGTTTGTATGTATTGTATTGGGATGAGATGATGTGTGTTTTCTGTGTTTAGTTGGAATGCATTTGCCCATGAGTTCATGATGTTTAAACTGAGCTTGATTTCATTGGTGATATCTGTCAAATCATGTTTGTAGGGGATATATAATGTAATGTTGTCAGCGTAGATAAATGGGTTAAGGCCTTGTGTGGATAAGGTCTTGGCTAGTGGAGTTGTCATGAAGTTGAAAAGGATTGGTGATAGTGGTGATCCTTGTGGTACTCCGCAGCCTGGTTTCCACGGTGATGTTTTTTTTATTTCATTGAGATGTTCTTGTGGTTAAAACCCTTAATCCAATTGAGTGCCACCACTGATTCCGAAGTATTCTAGGAGTCTTAGCGGTATGTTATAGTTAACCATGTCGAACGCACTTGACATAGCAATAGGCAAGAGTATCCTCCTCCAATTTGACATTTCCTGCTTGAATTTGGTTAGAGTAAGTAGTACTGTTTCGGTGCTGTGTAGGGGTCGAAAACCTGATTGTGACTTGTGTAGTATAGTGAATTTGTTTATGTAGTCATTGAGTTGTTGGTCACCAGTCCTTCCATTAGTTTGACTACTAATGGGATAGATGCTACTGGGCGGTAGTTGGTATTGTTTTTTTTTTTCTTTTGGTATTGGGGTGAGCAGGATGCTGCTTTTTTTTCTTTAGGGTAGATAACTGTGCTGAAGCATGAAGTTTAAGTGGGATGTGAGATCTGTTATGAAGCAATGGGGGGCAGATTGTATTAGGTAGCTGGGGCAGGTGTCCAGTTGACAGTGGCTGTTGGGAGTATTTTTTTAATCGCCTGGGTAACTGTCGGCGCTGAGGAGAGCAAATGTTGACCATATTCGGTCAGCAGGGTATTCACCAGGGGTTGGGCCTAGATCATTAATGAAGTTTTCTATGTCCATGTAGTTCTGAGGTAAGGTTTTGCTTAGGTTTATGACTTTTTCATTGAAATATTTAGCAAGGTTGTCTGCAGATGGGATGCCAGTGTTGGTTGTGGTGACCGGCGTTATGTCTAGTAGTTTGTTCACGAGATGGTATCGTTTCTTCGTGTTTTTGTGGTCGGCCCAATTTTAGTTTTGTAGTACGACCTTTTGGTCTGCCTTATTGCGTATTTGTATTTCCTTTGTAGTTTCCATGTGTTTAATTTTTTCATTCGCGTTCCAGTTTCCTAGATTGTTTTTAGTTTTTTCAGTTCTTCATTGAACCACAGTATCGAGTTGTCTACGTGAAGTCCTTGTTTGTAAGGGTGTTATTTTGTCTATTATGTGGCTGCACCTTTTGTCCCATTCTGAGAGGTAATATATGGATTCCATTTGTGCTGTCCAATCGTTGTTGTATATCTGTTGCCAGAAAGTATCCGGATCTATTTGGCCTCTTGTGTGTTCTCGTGTGTGGAGAGAGCCCCTTTTCCGCCATTTTAGGGATATGTTTAGTTTGTAGTGGTTGGTCCATGGTGTTTCTCTCATCTAGTTTGTGTTATGGTTAGGTTCTGATCAGTGGACAGTTTGAGAAGAGGTCGAGTGTATGACCTTTCGAGTGAGTTGTTGCATGTGTGGCCATGTAAGATCACATAGATGAAGGAAATCCTTGCATTCTCGTGCATTGGTAGAGTTTGTGTCTTCAAGGTGAAGGTTAATGTCTCCTAATACTAGTGTATTGGAGTTGGATACACATATATTTGAAATGATGTCCATGAAGTCCGCCTGGCTTTTGTTCCAGTTGCATGGTGGTCTGTAGAATAGGACGCAATCTAGGTGGTCGAGCAGGGTTTTATGGTGGATTTTGATTGAGGCTATTTTGAGGTGGGTTGTTATAGATTCTGCAGTGGTTTCAATCGTGAAGTGAGATCGGTATATAAGCGCTATGCTCCCTCATTTTTTCTTTTCTGGTCCAGTGGGTGATTTTATATCCTGGAGGACATAGGTTTAAGATGATAGGGTCCTTATGATCATGGATCCAGGTTTCAGTGATGGAGTAGATAAAGTTTCGCTGATGTGATCCAGTCTGTTTTGTTTACTATGGATCTGGAGTTGACGTAGCCTATTTGAACGTTTTGGTTTGGGTCTTCTGCGTTCGGTGTTATGCGGACTTTTGTTGTTTCTTGGTTTGTGTGGGTTTTTTATGACCTTTCTTTTCATTTTGTTGAGGATGTATGCTTGTTGGTTCTCTTCCTTTGTTTTGGTTAATGTCGGTGTGGTGTCTGGTCAGTATTCGGTTATTGAATAGTATAGGTATATTTTCTGCGAGAGGGGTGGTCATTGTTAGGTGGATCAGGGATAAGGAGTAGATTGCAAGGAGCAGTTTGGCGGTGTTCATTATGGTATCAATTCAGTTGTTTTTAAAAAGACTTTTGCTGTATTTTTTAAAAGAAGACTATTGCTGTATTAAACTTTGAAGAATATTCTCCCGGAACCTTGTATTTGCGTAGAGCGAATGCTACATACCTGTAGAAGATATTCTCCGAGGACAGCAGGCTGATTGTTCTCACTGATGGGTGACATCCACGGCAGCCCCTCCAATCGGAATCTTCACTAGCAAAGGCCTTTGCTAGCCCTCGCGTGCCCATGCGCACCGCGCATGCACGACCGTCTTCCCGCCCGAACCGGGTGTTCATCAGTCCCGTATATAGCAAGACAAAGACAAGGAAAGACACAACTCCAAAGGGAGGCGGGCGGGTTTGTGAGAACAATCAGCCTGCTGTCCTCGGAGAATTCTACAGGTATGTAGCATTCGCTTTCTCAGAGGACAAGCAGGCTGCTTGTTCTCACTGATGGGGTATCCCTAGCCCCCAGGCTCACTCAAAACAACAAACATGGTCAATTGGGCCTCGCAACAGCGAGGACATAACTGAGATTGACCTAACAACTTATCCAACTAACTGAGAGTGTAGCCTGGAACAGAAAAAAATGGGCCTAGGGGAGTGGAGTTGGATTCTAAACCCCGAACAGATTCTGAAGCACTGACTGCCCGAACTGACTGTTGCGTCGGGTATCCTGCTGCAGGCAGTAATGAGATGTGAATGTGTGGACAGATGACCACGCCGCAGCCTTGCAAATCTCTTCAATAGGGCTGACTTCAAGGGCCACATACGCTGCCATGGCTCTAACATTATGAGCCTTGATATGATCCTCAAGAGCCAGCCCAGCCTGGGCGTAAGTGAAGGAAATGCAATCTGCTAGCCAATTGGAAATGGTGCGTTTCCCCACAGCCACTCCCCTCCTATTGGGATCAAAGAAACAATTGGGCGGACTGTCTGTTGGGCTGTGTCCGCTCCAGATAGGCCAATGCTCTTTTGCAGTCCAATTTGTGCAGCTGACGTTCAGCAGGCAGGAATGCAGACGGGGGAAAGAATGTTGTCAAGACAATTGACTGGTTCAGATGGAACTCCAACACTACCTTTGGCAAGAACTTAGGGTGAGTGCAGAGGACTACTCTATTATGATGAAATCTGGTGTAAGGGGCCTGGGCTACCAGGGCCTGACGCTCACTGACTCTACGAGCTGAAGTAACTGCCACCAAGAAAATGACCTTCCAGGTCAAGTACTTCAGATGGCAGGAGTTCAGTGGCTCAAAAGGAGGTTTCATCAGCTGGGTGAGAACGACATTGAGATCCCATGACACTGTAGGAGGTTTGACGGGGGGGGGGGCTTTGACAAAAGCAAACCTCTCATGAAGCGAACAACTAAAGGCTGTCCTGAGATCGGCTTACCTTCCACACGGTAATGGTATGCACTGATTGCGCTAAGGTGAACCCTTACAGAGTTGGTCTTGAGACCAGACTCAGACAAGTGCAGAAGGTATTCAAGCAGGGTCTGTGTAGGACAGGAGTGAGGATCTAAGGCCTTGCTGTCACACCATACAGCAAACCTCTTCCATAAAAAGAAGTAACTCCTCTTAGTGGAATCTTTTCTGGAAGCAAGCAAGACACGGGAGACACCCTCCGACAGACCCAAGAGGCAACGTCTACGCTCTCAACATCCAGGCCGTGAGAACCAGAGACTGGAGGTTGGGATGCAGAAGCGCCCCTTCATCCTGTGTGATGAGGATCGGAAAACACTCCAATCTCCATGGTTCTTTGGAGGACAACTCCAGAAAGAGAGGGAACCAGATCTGACGCGGCCAAAAAGGAGCAATCAGAATCATGGTGCCTCAGTCTTGCTTGAGTTTCAACAAAGTCTTCCCCACCAGAGGTATGGGAGGATAAGCATACAGCAGGCCTTCCCCCCTCCCCCCCAATCCAGGAGGAAGGCATCAGATGCCAGTCTGCCGTGGGCCTGAAGTCTGGAACAGAACTGAGGGACCTTGTAGTTGGCTCAAGATGCAAAGAAATCTACCAAGGGGGTGCCCCACACCTGGAAGATCCGGCGCACTACTCTGGAGTTGAGCGACCACTCGTGAGGTTGCATAATCCTGCTCAACCTGTCGGCCAGACTGTTTACGCCTGCCAGATATGTGGCTTGGAGCAACATGCCGTAACGGCGAGCCCACAGCCACATGCTGACGGCTTCCTGACACAGGGGGCGAGATCTGGTGCCCCCTGCTTGTTGATGTAATACATGGCAACCTGGTTGTCTGTCTGAATTTGGATAATTTGGTGGGACAGCCGATCTCTGAAAGCCTTCAGAGCGTTCCAGACCGCTCGTAACTCCAGGAGATTGATCTGCAGATCGCGTTCCTGGAGGGACCAGCTTCCCTGGGTGTGAAGCCCATCGACATGAGCTCCCACCCCCAGGAGAGACGCATTTGTAGTCAGCACTTTTTGTGGCTGAGGAATTTGGAAAGGGCGTCCCAGAGTCAAATTGGACCAAATCATCCACCAGTACAGGGATTTGAGAGAACTCGTGGACAGGTGGATCACGTCCTCTAGATCCCCAGCAGCCTGAAACCACTGGGAAGCTAGGGTCCATTGAGCAGATCGCATGTGAAGACGAGCCATGGGAGTCGCATGAACTGTGGAGGCCATGTGGCCAAGCAATCTCAACATCTGCCGAGCTGTGATCTGCTGGGACGCTCGTACCCGGGAAACGAGGGACAGCAGATTGTTGGCCCTTGTCTCCGGAAGATAGGCATGAGCCGTCCGAGAATCCAGCAGAGCTCCTATGAATTTGAGTCTCTGTACTGGGGAGAAGATGGGACTTTGGATAATTTATCACAAACCCCAGTAGCTCCAGGAGTCGAATAGTCATCTGCATGGACTGGGAGCTCCTGCCTCAGAATTGTTCTTCACCAGCCAATCGTCGAGATAAGGGAACACGTGCACTCCCAGCCTGCGAAGCGCTGCTGCTACTACAGCCAGGCACTTCATGAACACCCTGGGTGCAGAGGCGAGCCCAAAGGGTAGCACAAAGTACTGGAAGTGACGTGTGCCCAGACGAAATCGCAGATACTGCCTGTGAGCTGGCAATATCGGGATGTGCGTGTAGGCATCCTTCAAGTCCAGAGAGCATAGCCAATCGTTTTCCTGAATCATGGGAAGAAGGGTGCCCAGGGAAAGCATCCTGAACTTTTCCTTGACCAGATATTTGTTCAGAGCCCTTAGGTCCAGGATGGGAAGCATCCCCCCTGTTTTTTTTCCACAAGGAAGTACCTGGAATAGAATCCCAGCCCTTCTTGCCCGGATGGCACGGGCTCGACCGCATTGGCGCTGAGAAGGGCGGAGAGTTCCTCTGCAAGTACCTGCTTGTGCTGGAAGCTGTAGGACTGAGCTCCCGGTGGGCAATTTGGAGGCTTCGAGGCCAAATTGAGAGCGTACCCTTGCCGGACTATTTGAAGAACCCAACGGTCGGAGGTTATGAGAGGCCACCTTTGGTGAAAAACTTTCAACCTCCCCCCGACCGGCAGATCGCTCGGCACGGACACGTTGATGTCGGCTATGCTTTGCTGGAGCCAGTCAAAAGCTCGTCCCTGCTTTTGCTGGGGAGCCGTGGGGCCTTGCTGAGGCGCACGCTGCTGACGAGAGCGAGCGCGCTGGGGCCGCAGGCTGGCGAGAGGGAGGATTGTACCTACGCTTACCAGAAGAGTAGGGGACAGCCCTCCTTCCCCCATAAAAACGTCTACCTGATGAGGTAGATGCTGAAGGCTGCCAGCGGGAGAATTTGTCGAAAGCGTTATCCTGCTGGTGTAGCTGTTCTACCACCTGTTCGACCTTTTCTCCAAAAATGTTGTCCGCTCGGCAAGGGGAGTCTGCAATCCGCTGCTGGATCCTATTCTCCAGGTCGGAGGCACGCAGCCATGAGAGTCTGCGCATCACCACACCTTGAGCAGCGGCCCTGGACGCAACATCAAAGGTATCAAATACTCCTCTGGCCAGGAATTTTCTGCACGCCTTCAGCTGCCTGACTACCTTCTGAAACGGCTTGGCTTGCTCAGAAGGGAGCTTGTCCACCAAGTCCGCCAACTGTCGCACATTGTTCCGCATATGGATGCTTGTGTAGAGCTGGTAGGAGTGAATCTTGGCCACGAGCATAGAGGAATGATAGGCCTTCCTCCCAAAGGAGTCTAAGGTTCTGGAGTCTCTGCCCGGGGGTGCCGAAGCATGCTCTCTAGGACTCTTAGCCTTCTTTAGGGCCAGATCTACCACACCAGAGTCGTGAGGCAACTGAGTGTGCATCAGCTCTGGGTCCCCATGGATCCAATACTGGGATTCGATCTTCTTTGGAATGTGGGGATTAGTTAATGGCTTGGTCCAGTTCGCCAGCAATGTCTTTTTTTAGGACATGATGCATGGGTACTGTGGACGCTTCCTTAGGTGGAGAAGGACAGTCCAAGAGCTCAAACATCTCAGCCCTGGGCTCATCCTCCACGACCACCGGGAAGGGGATGGCCGTAGACATCTCCCAGACAAAGGCCGCGAAAGACAGACTCTCGGGAGGAAAAAGCTACCTTTCAGGGGAGGGAGTGGGGTCAGAAGGAAGGCCATCAGACTCCTCGTCTGAGAAATATCTGATGTTCTCCTCCTCCCATGAGGCCTCACCATCGGTATCAGACACAAGTTCACGAACCTGTGTCTGAAGCCGTGCCCGACTCAACTCCGTGGAAACACGGCCACGGTAGGAGCGTTGAGAGGTGGACTCCCTCGCCAGCACTGGCGAAGCTCCCTCCACCGACGTCGTCGGGGAGTCTGCCTGGGAGCGGCTGTAGCCGGTACCGCAAGCGGTACCAATACCGGAGACCTCACCTTGGGCAAAGGGCCAGCCGTCGCCTCACCCGACGGTACCGGTGGCGCAAGCACCCCCGGTACAGTAGGAGAAGGGCGAAACAGCTCTCCCAGAATCTCTGGAAGAACGGCCCAGAGACTCTCGTGCAGAGCGGCTGTGGAGAGAGCCTGAGAAGCCGATGCAGGCGTCGAGGTCAGAGTCTGTTCCGGGCGTGGAGGCGGTTCCGGGCTGTCCAGGGGGGAGCGCATCGATGACACCTGAATAGAGGGTGAGCGGTCCTCCCGATGCCGATGCCTACTGGGTGCCGACTCCCGCGGCGACCCAGAGCTCTTGGTACCGAGACCGGAAGGAGACCAGTGTTGATGCTGCTTCAACTTCTTCTTCAAGCGAAGCATGTCACCGGAGCTTCCCGGTACCGACGAGGAGGACGTAGAATCCAACTGTCGCTTCCTCGGGGCCGAGGCCGAAGAAGGTCAATCTCGGGGGGGGGGGGGGGGGGCTGTACCGCAGGAGCCCTCAGGGCAGGAGGAGACCCACCCGAAGGCTCACCGCCACCAGCAGGGGAATGGACAGCCCTCACCTGCACTCCAGACGAAGCACCACCGTCTGACATCAGCAATAGCGGAGGTCCCGGTACCACCGACGTCGACGCAGCCTTCCGATGTCTCGGTACCGACGATGCAGGAGGTAGAAGCCTCGATGCAGTCGATGCTGATGCAGAGGTCGAAGACTTCGATGCTGTCGACGTCGATGCACTCGACGAGTCCCGTGCTGTTGTCGTCGAAGAGCCCGAGAACAACACGTTCCGCTGGGCCAATCTTGCTACCTGAGTCCAAAAGAGCACAAAGACTACAGGCCTGCGGGCAGTGCCCAGCCCCCAGACACTGAAGACACGAAGCGTGCCTATCAGTGAGTGAGATTACCCGGGCACACTGGGTGCACTTCTTGAAGCCGCTGGAAGACTTCGATGACATGGGCGGAAAAATCACGCCGGTGAAATCAAAATTCGCGATGATGACGAAAGGCACCAAAAGGAAGGGAGGAAAAAAACCCGTACCGAGGCCAAATAGGCCGGTCCCGAAAGCGAAAGGAAACTTACGTGGGGAAAAAGCTGGAAACACGGGAAAGGGGTGAAGACCTGATCGGTCTTTTTTTTTTTTAAAGCGAAAATCGCGAAGACGCGCGAGGTCAACTTGAGGGGCACGAAACGGCGGCAAAACATGACCGTCCCGAGTGCGGACAAAAGAAGACTGACGAACACGAGCTGGTTCGGGTGGGAAGACGGTCGCACATGCGCGGTGCGCATGGGCACGCAAGGGCTAGCAAACGCCTTTGCTAGTGAAGATTCCGATTGGAGGGGCTGCCGTGGACGTCGCCCATCAGTGAGAACAAGCAGCCTGCTTGTCCTCGGAGAACAATCTTGATCTCCTTAAAAGCTGCAAGGCCTCCATCGTGCGACGGTAACGTTATGTCATAGTGGTGTGACTTAGCGGGATCTAGCATTCTCGTGATAATAAGTTTAGTGACAGAGTGTGCGCTTCTTTATTTTGACGGCCGGCGCTGCTTACAGTATGCAGCGATCAGTCATATCCTAGTGCTGCGGTTCTCTATTCTCTTTCCTGGTGAATCTTGAAGGAGGTTTAATAGGCTGGAGTGGAAGTGAGCCTATCTAGTCCACTGTAAGCAAGGGAGTCATTTGGTTAATCTGTTTTCACTGCCCTGCGCAGCTGTCTTTGGTGTTCACGAAAGACCTTAGGAAATTGGAAGACTGGGCATTGAAATAGCACATTATTTAATGTGGACAAATGCAAGGTGATGCACATTGGAAAGAATCCAAATGTTACCTGATGCTAGGGTCCACCTTGGGGGTCAGCACTCAAGAAAAAGATCTCGGTGTCGTAGATAACTGAAATCTGCTCCATGTGCGGTGGCCAAAAAAGCAAACAGGATGCTAAGAATTATTAGTAAAGGGATGGTGAATAAGACCAAAATACTATATGCCTCTGTTGCTCCATGGTGTTCAGTTCTAGTTGCTGTATCGCAAAAAAGATATAGCGGAATTAGAAAAGCTTCAAAGAATAGCAACCAGAATGATGATAAAGGGGCTGGAATGCCTCTCGTATGAGGAAAAGCTAGAGGTTAGGGCTCTTCAGTTTGGAAAATACATAAGGGGACATGTGGTGTAGAACAAGTAGAAGTAAATAAAAAAAATCTTTTTAATTTTTTTTTTTTTTTTTATTCCAAAAGTACAGACTAGGGGACACTTGAGGAAATTACATAGAAACACCTTTAAAACATAGGAGGAAATATTTTTTTACTCAATGAATAGTTAAGCTCTAGAACTCTTTGCCAGAGGATTTGGTAATAGCGGTTAAGATCTCTGGATTTTAAAAGTTTGGACAAGATCCTGGAGGAAAAGTCCACAGTCTGTTGAGACAGACATGGGGAAGCAACTGCTTGCCCTGGGATTTGTAGTATGAAATGTTTGCACGATTTGGGTTTGTCAGGTACTTGTGACCTGGCTTGGTCACTGTTTAGAAACAGGATACTGGGGTAGATGGACCATTGGTCTGACCCAGTATGGCTACTCATGCTATGTTCTCCTCTATGGAAAGAGTACGGAGTCCCCCAGGGCTTGCCACTATGTCTGTTCAACTTAATGATTGTCCCCCTTGCACAATCCCTATCCAAACAAGGCTTCAACCCCTTCATATATGCCAATGACGTGTCCATCTTTATTTTTTCAAAAAGAGCCTGTCTGAAATAATGACAAGATCACAGACTGCTTAAACACCATGGCACTGTGGGCATCGGCTTTCAAGTTAAAGTCGAACAGGGAAAATACTGTCTAATACATTGTTTCTGCATGAGTAAGCTCTGTATATAAGCTACAAACGATAGTGCATAAAAATTTATAAAAAAATTGATACAAACCAAAGAAGAATTTTTTGTTATATAAGCATAGTTGAAACATGGACTAAGTTATTGCAGAACACTTATTTTGAGGTAGTTGACAGCACTATTGGTGGTTGGGGGTAGTCGATGATTATAACTGAGTCACTAAAGCTGAGGCTTTAAGGAAGCACAAAAAAGTGCCTGTGTGACAGTATATGAGATCCCCTAATTAAAGCATAAATAAGTGTGAGCTGCTCCACTGACTGTTGTATATGGTTCAAATTATTAGTGGTGGAGGGTTGCCATTTTTTGCTATATTTTTTAATACTAACATCGCCATACAACTCCAAACACTTAGATTAATGCTATGGGAACAGTGCTACCAATATCAGATAAAAATCCTAGGAAGCACCATAGACTGCAATTTTACACTTGATACCCAGACTTCTAACACCATGAAGAAAATGTTTTCACACATTGTGGAAACTGAAGCGAATTAAAAATTATTTCCTAACGCACGTTCCACACCCTAGTCCAATCCATGGTCCTCGCCCACGCAGATTACTGCAATGGAATATATGCCGGATGCAAGGAACAAACACTAAAGAAGCCTCAAATGGCACAGAACACAGCAGCCAGACTAATATTCAGAAAAAAATCAATTTGAAAGTGGAAGACCGCTATTACAAGACTTAAGACCTACACTGACTACCAAATCAAAGCACATCTTCAAGATATGCTCCCTGGCCTACAGGATAATCTACTTCCTTGCACCACAAGATATGTTCCCTGGACTGCAAGGCAACAGTTTGTGGGAGCAATGGCCAGGAACTGTATGACCAGCCAGCAATACATGATCAGTGGAAAGAATATACAGAGAAGTTATATGAAGGTGAACAGAACCACCTGACAGACAAAGATGAGACTGGAGCTGGAACCAAATATTCTGGACGAAGTCATGTGGGCAATGAAGCAATTAGCCAACTGAAAGACCCAGGAATTAATGGTATACCAACAGAACTGCTCAAGCCCGTACCAGTGGTAGCATTAACAGCATTATGCTAATATGTATGGAACATATGTGAGTGGCCAAAAGATTGGAAAAGATCAGTTTTTTTGTTTTCCCAATTCCAAAGAAGGGGGGATACAAAGGGATGCACAAATTACTGCACCATAGCTCTGATAACATGCAAGCAAATTCCTGCTGATAATTCAACAGCGCTTGAGGATAACCATTGACAGGAAGTTGTCAGATGTGCAAGCTGGCTTCAGGAAAGGCAGAGGCACTTGTATTATATTGCCAACCATTGATGGATTACAGAAAAAGCTAGGGAGTACCAGAAAGATCTCTACATGTTTTATCGATTTATTCGAAGGCTTTTGATGTGCTTGAGCACAATAAGCTCTGGACCTGCCTGAAGAAGAGTACACCACCATACCTGATTGAACTCATAAGATCACTCTATTGAGATCAAGAAGCTACAGTTCCAATGCCATATGGAGACACAGATTGGTTCAAGATTGGAAAGGGCACACAAGGATGCATCCGGTCACCAGCAGCTTTCAACATGTATGCTGAAACCGTCATGGATGAGCAGGCCTGGATGAGTCCAAGATTGGTGTGAAAGTAGGTGGCAGAAACATCGACTACCTCCGATTTGCTGATACCACCCTGCTGGCTGAAAATAAAGATCTTGAACATCTCATCAGGAAATTCAAAGTGAGAAGGCTGGACTGCACCCGAACATCAGACCATGACAGCAAAAAAATGTGAATGTTGACATCAAGATCAACAATGAATAAATTGAAATTAATCATGATGGTGTGCACCCCTGAGATCAAGAGACTGCTGACACTTGTGTGATGGTCAGCATGAACAAAATCTGGAAGAACAAGGACATCAGCCTGGCAACCAAATGTAAATTGGTCAGTGCAATCATCTTTCCAATAGCAACATATGGATGTGAATCTTGGACACTGAGGCAGACAGGCGAAAATTTTAATTATGGTGCTGGAGACTGCTACGCATCCCATGGACAGTGAAAACAAACTAAGCAGTTCTGGAACATATCAAACAAAAAAAATCTCTCACTGGAGGCCAAGGCAGCAAAACAGTTTTCCTAATTTGGTCACATGTGAAGCAAGTCTCTTGAAACACATCATGCTTGGAATGGTTAGTGGGAAAAGAAAGAGGATACCCAAGAACTTGCTTGATAGATACTATCAAGGAAGGTACTAAAATGAACATAGCAGAACTGAAAGGAGCTGAGAGAGATCTGAAGATATGGTGAACACTGATACATAGTGACCTAGAGCTATTCTTGACTGATCGGATAAGGAAGGAAGGAATATATAACCTAACAGAACTTCCAATATGCAACGTAATCATGAACGCAAGAAACTACCTCAGCCTACGCTTCCTCAGATGTCTAGGACTAAAATACAAATCAACATACAAAACAGCTTATACGTATGCACCAAATTATGGAACACACTATCAAGACATCAAATGCACAAATAACTTGCATTCCAAAAACACCTCAAAGCCTACTTCAACAATCCCATCTTGATAAACCATCAGCCAATCACACTACAACACTGATCAAGGCCTGCACCGACCCTAACCTGATCTGTAACATGTTACAGGTCATAATTATCTGTTAGCCACATTGAACCGACACTCAGTTTGGAAAATGTGGGGTACAAATACTGAAATAAAATAAACATCTGCTACTGGTACAATGGAACAAGTGAAACTGATATAGAGTTCTACACAAACAATATGAAATAGAATACCACACACCTGTTACATGCAAAATGTAGACCTTACCAAAGACAGAACAAGAGATCACAAATAGAAATAGAAATATGAAGACAAGTCGACTTGTACCACAACTTGAGAAAAACAAGTGCCTTTTGTCCTCAATTCTGTTCAACAGAAACATCAGTTATGCGCATTTCCCAATTTTAAAATCAAACTAATATTTTTTTTTTTTTTACAAGCATGTTCTAGTCTTTCTGCTTTCTTCTGCCCTGTTTCCAGTGGGTGCTGTCTATTTGTCCTGTGACCACATCTCTGACCACTCACTGTACTCTTTAGTTCACTATATCTCATTTCATCTACCTATCAACTTTCCAGCTCCTGCTTGCAACCTAGCTCTCCCATTTCTCCTGTCCCCACTCCTTCCATGGCGGCCTCCCTTCTATCTTTCACCCACTCACCATTCCTACTTTTCTACCCTCTGTACTTACCAGCCTCATCTGCTTAACCCCCGTGGCCTTTTTCTTAATGTAAGAATGGCCATACTGGGTCAGATCAGTGGTCCATCTAGCCCAGTATCCTGCGTTCAACAGTGGCCAATCAAGTCATGAGTAGCAAGATAATACAACTGAAACCAGGAGTAAGCAGAGGCTTCCCTGTTTCTCTCTCAGTAAGCCTAGAAAAGTTCTATCCTTAATCATTTTGGCCGCCCTTCTTTGACCCTTTCTAACTCTGCTATCTTTTAAGATAGTGATCAGAATTGCACACAGTACTCAAGGTGTGATCACACCATGGAGTGGTAGAAGCATTACAATAATTCTTTGTATTATTTCTATCCCTTCCTAATAATTCCCCAAGCTTGCTTTTTTTTTCTTTGCTGTTGCCACACACTGAGCAGATTTCAGTGTATTGTCCATGATGACACCTAGATCTTTTTTTTCTTGGGTACTGACTGCTAGGGTGGAACCTAGAATCAAATAACTTAGATTATTCTTCCCCATGTGTACCATCTTACACCCATCCACACTAAATCCCATTTGCTACCTTCACATGGTTCTTCCATGCCTGGCCTCTCTCTCCTCCCCCTCCCACTTGTAGCCCGACATCTTCTGTCCACTCACCCTTATGGTCCAGCAGCTCTCATCTCCCATCCCACCCCCATAAAAAGTGCAGTATCAATCCAGGCTGGGAGGGAACAAAAAACTGCAGGAGACGAGGCTACAATAACCCCAGCATCATGCTCCTTTCCAGACCGTAAAAAGCAAACTGCATTGATACATTTTATTTCTGGTGTCTTGCACCAGAAGTGAAAGACTGGTAAACATGATTTGCTGCCTGAATGACATTGGGGTTCTTGTAGCTGCATCTTCAATGCTGGGCTGTTGCCTACTGCTGTTTGCACCAGCTGGCCTTACAATACACCTCCCAGGTGTTCTCAACATACCAGTTAAAAATTGCTGGTTTAAATGTTATGGGAGGAGCCAGAAGAAGGGGGGAAAGTTCAAATAGGTAGCAGATGTTGTTGTGGAGGGCTCTGACAATGGAATACAGCTTTAGGAATTGTCCTTCCACTACACAACCAAAAACCAACATGGCTCTCAGGTACCAGGAATTTATAAATTAATTACTAAAATGGATAAGGTCATAAGTGGTCTCTATCTCTTTATCTAGAGAGACTGAGACTCAAAGGTGGGCATTGTGAACATTATAGAAGCACTGCACTTGCTGCTTGTCATAATAAAGTTAAATTTAAACTGCCAAACATTCTTCTAACTTTTGTAGACCTTCCTTTTCCTCTGGGATGTCCACTCTGCTGGTATCATTTTTATTTATTTGTTGCATTTGTATCCCACATTTTCCCACCTATTTTCAGGCTCAATGTGGTTTATATAGTTCAACTCTGGCAGAAAAAACAAATACATAAGTTATTGTGGTTGAATAAGGTTATAAGGTTCATGTGTTTACCTTCTAACCATTCAGCCATGTTGCTCACAAATATATTGAATAGAATTGGACCCCAGTACTGATCCTTGGCAGGCCACTACTCACATTTCCTTCTACCACCCTCTTCATTTGTTAACCAGTTTCTAATCAGTTCGTCACTTCAGGTCCTAACTTCAGCCTGCCGAGCTTCCTCAAGAGCACCCTATGAGACAAGTGTCAAAAAGGCTTTGTGTAAATCCCAGTAGACTACATCTAGCACGTATCCTTGATCAAATTCTCCGGTTGCCCACGGGTCCTTCCCATTTTCCGGTTGCCCAGTCACAGAATTCAGTTGGATTTGTTTGGCACAATTTACCTTTGGTAAAACCACATTGTCTCAGATCTTGTAACTTGTTGGATTCCAGGAAATTCATCATTTTCCTCAGCAGTGCTTCTGTTTCCAATTAGCGAAGTGAGGCTTACCGGCTCAGTTTCCCACTTCTGTGCCACCACTTTTGTGAAGAGGGACCACATCCACTCTTCAGTTCTGTGGAACTTGTCTCTAAAGATTTATTTAAATATATCTGTAAGAGGACCTGCCAAAATCTATGAGGCACCCTCAGTATCCTGGGGTGGATCCTATTCAGTCCCATGGCTTTGTCCACATTCATTTTCAATTTGTTCATAAACAGTTTCTTCCATGAACAGTGTGATGATGTACTTTCCTCATATATACCTTTTGCCAGTCAACCAAGTATTTGTTTAGTATGCTTGCTTTTTCCTTCTCCCTATATAGCAGGTCACAGCATCTATATCTTAAAATTCTACTTTAGCCTTCCTCCTTTCACAAATATACCCCTCCCCCCCCCCCAAAAAAAAAAACCAAAAAAAAAACACTCCTTATGTTTCTAGTCATGTATTCTGCTTTTGCCAGTTATAGATCTCCACTTGCATTCTGTATTCTTTCCTGTGTTGCTGAGTTACCCAATTTATTCTTCTGGTTAAACCTTGCTGCCTCATCCATACCTTCTTATATACTATTATAACAACCAACCAACCTGTACAACAGCCATATGACAATGTATCGCATGTACACACTAAATAGATTTTTAAGGTTACATAAACTCT
Organism: Microcaecilia unicolor; assembly: GCF_901765095.1. NCBI lineage: Eukaryota > Metazoa > Chordata > Amphibia > Gymnophiona > Siphonopidae > Microcaecilia > Microcaecilia unicolor. The sequence continues at coordinate 66,682 of NW_021963102.1, read as the reverse complement.
TCCAATAATTCCCACATCTTCCTACATCAAATTGTCATCTTCATATTTGTGGACAGTACACACCTACTGTAAGCCACATTGAGCCTGCAAAGAGGTGGGAAAATGTGGGATACAAATGCAATAAATAAAATAAATATTCACCAAAAATGAAAAAGTGCTTAAGACCATGTAGCCTGCTGGATTCAATACATATGGCATCTGTTCCTGACATACTGCACCAAGAATTTTGACAGTAATAATCCACCTTTCCTGGGTCAGGTGACTTCTCATTACTGATGGGAAGAGCTTCTCAGACCTTCCCTGGAGATAACCTAGCTAGTCGGATTACTAGTATAATGAATGCATGAGATCTGCATTCACTGAATATCTATTTTATGCAAGTTTCTCATGCATATTCATAAATCCAATAACCCCACTGGCTTGTGTCTCCAGGAGAGGGTTGAAGCTCTGGACTAGAGAATTGCCTACCTGCTGCTTTTCCTTGACAGTCATGGGAAAGATGAAGGCACCTCCCCAGAGAAACTCTGCATATCATTTACTGTGCATCCAGAGGGGTACATGGGCTATATTATGACCTTGGTTAAAGGACTAGATTTAGGCAGTTTAGGGCCACATTTTGCGGTTAATTGGAAAATAGAAATACAAGACACATTCACACCTATTGATTAGTTATAAATGGGTTCCATTGTCAAAAAAAAAAAAACCAAAAACAAAAATCCTAAGCCTATGGAAAGAGTACAGCAATACTATTTATGTAAAAACTTTTCAGAGATCTAAGATTGGGACCTGGGATACACATTAGGTTAAATTTTCTTTTCTGAATGTGTAAAACATTTTTTTCAAGCTAATGTCAACAACCACATAGCTGTTTCATGGGTTTCCAACAAAGGCGAAGTTGATATTGTGGTTTAGCAAATGTTCAGATTTCAGTTTTTTTACTTGAAGTTTATTAAATTTTTTATATTTATAACTTTCAGGGTGTGTCCTGTATGGGATAAAGTATTGGCAAAAGGTGTGTGTGTGGAGGGGGGGGGGTGGGGGTGGGGGAGAATACTAGTGTTGAATTTATTTGATGAACCAGTGATGTAAACCTAGGTTACATTTTATAGCTGCTATTTTTATTACATGCAATGTTCTGGCATATAGGATTTTTAACTTTAATTTTTAGATAACATAATTCAGCTCCTTGATGGAGCAGATTGTGTTTGTATTGACTAGAACTTCATGAAGGTTCTATTTTTTATCTAACTATATGGTAAAATTCTATGAAAAGCCTGATGGGAGTGCTCGCTTGATTGACACCAAACTCTTACCACTCTGCATGGGAGTAACTTTTTTTTTTTTGCCTTATAAATGTGCTATAAAATTTTTCTTAATGTCTAGATGACCTGACAGGAGCAGCTCTCATCCCTGCATCCCCAGAGGCCTGGGCTCCCTATCCACTATACACCACGGAACTGACCCCAGCCATTCCCCATGCTGCGTTCACTTACCCAGCGGCTGCTGCAGCTGCCGCAGCACTTCACGCTCAGGTGAGTCTGCCCGGCACACTGCTTACCACTTCCATTCAAGGCCATGCCCACTTCCCAGGTGCTTTGGTAGCACACAGTGCATGGCACCCAGTACTGCTGGCCTAACATTGCTCACTATAATCAATACTTGGCTTCTTTCACCTGCTTGATTACTAAATTCTTGTTTGTGTGGGGTTTTTTTTGATGGGAGGTACACATAATAAAATTTGGAACCTATTTGGGAAACAAGAAGTGGAAATAAATATTGTACAGTTGCTTGCCTGTAACATGTTCTCAGAGGGGAGAGCAGGACAAGTGATGTCAGAGCCTAGGCTACAGAAATTGAGAAGTGTTGTGAATTGAGGGGTCCCGAGCCCCCCAAGAAGGCTGGAGTGACCTTAAATCTGACTCCATCTCTAAATAGCACTAGTACTGGGGTAATCAAGGAGTTGTGAAGTTCTAAAAGGAATTGCCACTAAGAGAGATGTTAGGTCTAAGGAAAAGATACCAGCCTTATGACAAACTGGATTTATGTCACAAGTTATAGAATGCAGTGAAAGATGGTGGAGTGAGTTCCTATTTCTTTGGACAGACTACATAAGGTCTAGACATTAAAGATATTTGAGTTATGAAAGATACATAAGAGTTTTTTTGGAGTTATTACAGAAGATACATAAGATGTTTGATATAGTGTAGAAACAGAGTTCAGGGACTGATGCTCTGCGGGGCTTCCACTTGCTGAGGGGCAAATTCTTGTGTTGTCCCTATGGTAGGTGACAGTGCCTAGTTAGGGATCGTTAGGGGTTTAGATACAGCTAGGGGACTACACAAACATAGTTTTAGGACATGTAAATACTTGGATACAGCTTAGGTACTAACCCAGATTTAGTCAGAAATAGTGTAGGGAATTTAGCGAGCATGGTTAGAGTAGTTAGGGAATGACGGAACGGACATTTGAGTCCTTCAGCATACATTTTGCACGGTGCATGTCCCCCGCCTTATCTATCTGTCTACCCAGCGCAGGGTAACACAGTAGAGGGGGTGTGCCATTAAGGGAACCCCGAGACGTTGGTGTGACCTTTCGGATTTCCTCCGTGTACCTGTAGTTTGTTGTCACGTTAGTTGTGATTAACCTACGGAGTTGGTGATTTTTAGTAGTATTCATAGTCGGATTTCTTTTGGCAATTTTATATTCGGATTTCTTGTGGAGATAATAGTGACAGAGAGTAGTGATATAGGTGTTCTATAAGACTAGATTTGCCAGTACAATTTGACACAACCCAGATATCGGTGTTCTGCCATACCAGAGTTCTGGTACCCAATTCAATATGCTGCCTCTTGAGAGAGTGATAAATCACTTCCCAGGAGACCACAAAAATCTTATAAAGTTTTGCCAAATATGGCATTCCTGGAATAAGTTTCAGCCTGACTCTCGTGACCCCGTAAGGGCACCTTTAATACCAAAATTCTCAAAAGGTTATTAAACTTTATTTACACACACACACCCGATTCCACCCATCGTCTCCACTCGCAGATCCTCAGTAGATGGGTATCGACCTATCACTGATCGCGTGATCCCAGACACTGTCGATCTGACATCGTTATTGATACCTGGTGAGGTCAATCTTAATCCGCGGGCCTGGTAGACGGCCCCCTGCAAGAGCCACCTCTAGTTGTCCAGTGCTTAATCCATCCCCCACGTCCCAATACACGTCATTCCAAAGTTCATTGTTGGCGATGCAACCAAGCTGGTCATTATGCCTATGAATGCAGGGATGGTTACCGGCCTGATCGTGTTGCACAGAACACAAGCCGCCATACCACGACTCTTGCACATGCCACCTTCAATCATGATTCACCCATTCCACATAATCCCAATGCTCCTAGTGCTAACAATCAGTGCCAGGACTATCGCTCTCAGCCTACTCCCAGCCACCAAGCTGAAGTACAGTACAACCGTTGTTTCCAATTGGGACATTACGCCGTGGAATGTCCATGCCAGCACCTTCCTCATAGTCAATACCGTCAACCTCCTCCAGACTTGTCATCGCTGCATGTCTCCCGGATGCAGAGACGACAGCCACAGAGAGACCGCAGGCGACCCAGTGACCTCCCCTCGCTAGATAACCCGAACCGCCCAGACCGTAGAAATGATTACCCTGATGATTGTGGCCACTGGTCTCAACCTCAATGAGGCCCCCCCACGGGGCCCACCCGACAATAATAGGCGTCGCAAGGACGGCCGTTCTCAGCCTAGTCCCGATCGCCATGCCAATGTCCAGTGTTATCGCTGCCAACAATTCGGTCATTATGCGGCTGAATGTCCTCAGCCACTGCCACACAGAGTTATTAAGCAGATCCGCCAAAATCCTCCGGATCGCCAGTCGTTCCCTTTGGGGAACCCGGATCAACGCCGTCTGCAGTGACACAGACCTAGGGAACAATAGAAGTCTTAGTTTTCTAGAGCAGTGCACTGAGCAGGTGGGTAGCTGCGACAGTAGTCACATAGGGCTACCTCAGTTATGTAAAGCTATGCTAAGGGAAGCCAACTGTTAAGAGATGTGTCCTGACAGATGCTACCTGCCTCCCTCATCCTTGAATACCTGTTACAGATATTCATTTTTCTTTTAACAAGTAACTGTTTTCTCAAAACGTAGGTTGTCTCAACAAAAAAGGTAAATGCTAATAGTAAACCATTTTTTTTTTTAACTTCCAGATTACCAGACAGGCCAAAGGGGTGGGGATGGAGTTAGATTCTAACTTCATTTATAGGATTCATTCACTAATCTACTGAGATAGTAAATATCTCTCCAAATCCCAGTTAGATGGAAGCTGATTTTAGGTGGGGAACACTTTTTTGTTGTAGTTGTGGACTTGAGCCTTGACATGCCCCTCTAGGGTCAAAGCTGCTGGGGCATATGTAAAATGCAATCTGTCAAACTAGTGGGTGCTTGGCTATAGCAGTCCCAGGTTTAGTGAGTCTACCCAGCTTTTTGCTTTTATTTTAAAGGACTTTAGTGGATTTAAAGTAGGCTAAGGCTTTTGCTATCCACACTGCATGGCATGCTCACCTTTTGTGGACCTGTGGTTTGAGATGCCTTGACAGTTGAGGTTTAAAAAAAAATCCTTAGGCTGTGTGCAAAACCACCCTTATCAATCTTTTGTATAGGCAGATGAGATTAAAGCTTGGAGCCCATTGACTCTACATGTCAGTGATTGCAACCAAGAATAGGTTCTTTATTGGTCAAGTACATCAGCTCACAGGGGTCCAGTGGTGAGAGGCTTTCATCAAACTCGGTAGTACAAGCTGAAGGCTCAAGACACACGGGAGGCCTGATAGGAGACTTCATATGCAAACCCTGCAAGATGCAAACTACTAAGGCTGTAGATGGATTTACTTCAGCCTGGTATATACAAATTGCACTAGGTTGAAGCCTAAAATCTTTTAAACCTTCAGATATCAAAGCTATTGAGCAGAGTTTAGGACAGGAAAAAGGATCCACAGCCCTCGTACTGGGTGGCAGACCCTTCCCTTATCATAAGACCACCAGGCAGAGAGTCTCGTACCATATCTTATCCTTGTGGCTTCTATCAACAGAATGTGAACTAATTCTCCTTCAACATCAGGCTGAAGGACCTGGAAAACTGCTTTTGAGAGATGTTCACTCTTAAAGTTGGGAAAGATCCCCAACCTGTTAAGATCCTAGATAGACAACTATAATAGAAGAAATTCTGTTTGACTAAGTCTGCTGCTGGTGAAATCTGATACATGTGTAAGAAGGCTTCTCCAATCTAGGCAGCATCTGAGGCTATTTGTCATGTGTCCTACTCTTGAATATAACTTTTAGATGAGAAACAAATCCATGATGGGTATTCCTCTCTCATGGAATATCTTGCTTTGCTACCCCTCTATCCAGGGACTGCTCATGTTGTTCTAGGTTTTTCAATATATGTACCTGTGCAAGCTGAAGTCTCCCATTGGTGGCAACTATCCTGGTTGCCCTTGATATTTCACAGAATGTAGTACCTGATTGGATGTTTGGATTAAGATAGCTTCTTAGAGCATTTTAGATTATCAGTGTATCTAGGTATTTTATCTGATGCTTTTCCTGACATCAGAGACCCTGTGCGGAGTTCTCCCTAGTCAAGAAAAGTTTGGATTGGAAGAATTTGGAAGGGAGTGGTCCTGGCAAGATTTGATTGAATCTACCATCAGGACAGAGTCCTGAGCTGTTTTGTGACTTGGATGGTGTCTCATAGACTGGTCTGAATTCAGAGCCTAGGCTCCACTGTGCTGGTCTTGAGATGTACAGAGGAAGTTGTATACTGATCAAAACTGTCATGGTTATCAACAGACCTTTAACTTAGGTGCAGTAGCATACCAAGAGCGGGGCAGTGGAGGTGGTCTGCTCTGGGTGCAGGTAGCAAGAGGGTGCACAGAGCAAGTGCATGGCTGTCGGCTCTGCTGGTCCCTGTTCAGGATGGGACTGGCAGAGAACAGCCACGCACCCCCTTGCTAGGAGGACAGGTGTGGGGCAATGTGCTTTGGGGAGGGACAAGCTAGGTGCTCCCACTGCTTAGATGCACAGCCACTGTCTCTAGGGAGGTACAGATGGAGCTGGTTTAAAGGACAATTCTATAATTTAGACGCATGGGCCCCTTGTGTGCATAGAATACTAGTAGGTCACTTAAGTGCTATTGTGTAACTACCCATGTAACTTAACAGCATCATCCAAAGACTAAACATGGATACAATAGGGAGAGGAACTTCAGCATATAGAAATGTCATGCACAGCTAGGCTCGTAATATGTATTTACAAGGGGAGTGTACACATGGGTGAGCATGAATGGGGCTTCCTCTTAATAGGCATAACTTAATACCGTACATTATGCACATCCCCTACCACATTCAAGTGCCCATACTTAGAGTTGGTTGCTACTGCAAGGGGCCTAAATGTTAACCCACACTGATACTGGGGCTTGCTAGTATTTTATAACAGAACCTGGTGCCCAGGACTCTCATGGCCTTGGGCCACCTAAATGTAGGTGCCCACTAGAACTGCCACCTTAGTGGGCAACAAAGCTATGCAAATGTTAGTTCCCAGACCGAAAGTTTGCAAATAAGTGAGATGGGTTTTCTTACATATGCATATGCATAATGGCATTTAGCTCTCCAGAAATGAGGGGAGGAGCTGCATTAAAGAGCAAAATAACTCTCTGCTTCAGCCTTACTCTCTCCTTTCCTGCATGCTTTTGAGAGGGGAGGGTCTAGAGTAGAAAGCACAAACATTGCCTTGTTGGGACAGACCAAAGGTTTATCAAGCCCATTATCTATTTCTAACAGTGGTCATTCCAGGCCAATTACATGGCAAGATCCCAAAAGAGAAGCATTTTGCTTACCAGGAAGAAGCAATGGATTTTTCCAAGTCTAATTAATGTTTTTTTTACTTTTCTTTCAGGAACTTGTCTAAACATTTTTAACCCTGCTACGCTATCTGCTTTAACCACAATTTTTATACGGATACATTTAGATCAATGAAGTGACTTTCTACATGCGGGCTGTAATCTTCCTTTAACTGCATTAAAAAAACAAAATTCATGAATCTAGATATAATACACATAGCTGACTTTTGAACTTGGTCAACCAGTGTTTTACACAGTTCATAAAAATGCAGTTAACAGTGCTGAAACGTTGACAGGACTAGTAGTATCTTCTAATGCCACCATAACATTCTCCCCTTGGCCGATGGATGCCCTGATGACTGGTTTCCTTGTTTGTTGAGCTTTGAAGGAAAGCCTTAGAGCCTCTTGGGATTGCCCTTGTGAAGGGAATCATGCCTTTAGAGATGTTCATCTTTCCTCCCACCTAGTACCTTAAGTAAATTTCCAGCATACTAGTATCACTGGATCCATGAGAAATGGGCACCTATACAAATAGATGTAATAAATTTGTAGAAAACAAATTTCAGATTCTCAAGACCTGAATTCTAGAATGGTGCAGGAGCTTAAGCTCTACAAATAATTTCTGATCACTGAATTGCTGAACTGAAAATCAAGCCCTACTGATTTGGAAGCATTATTTATAGTACTGGTACTAGCCCCATGAGTACCATGTCTGAAACTAGTGTCAAGTTTTGCCATTGGGGGAGGAGAGAAACGGCCATCTGGTCCTTAGTTCATAGTATCTTAGCTCTAAAAGTTTCAAATAAAGCTAATTCATTGTAGAAACTGGAGCCATAAACTGAGGGAGGGAGATAAGAAAATGCCTTAGTGGTATCATAAAAACTGAGCTCTGAGGAAATGCTAGCTGATAGAATGAGGTTGCTTCTTTGCCTTCAGTGACTTGTCAGACTCTGAGCTAAGAACTGATCCAGATCTTCCCTTTGTCCATATTATATCTTGTTTAAGTATGTTATCAACGTTGCCAACAATAGTACAATAATTGCAGTTTTCTACTTATACAGTGTTTTCCGAAGAGCAATACAACTTGATATTCCTCCCAGCCCTAGAATCCACCTATATCGTCCCCTTATATGTATAAACTAATAGAAACGCCCATCCTCTCAAACCCTTCCCATAAACCCCGAGGGAAAAGAACATGGTCACAAATTCAAAACCCGACTCGGCTGTTAGGTGAACTGGTACCCCAAAAAGGGTCCCAGCGCTGTGAAATTGTACTCCAGCAGCAGGAGAAATGTCTTGAAGGGTCATGCGCTCCAAGTACAATAACTCAATCATGTGACGTGCACATGTTGAAAAAAGGGCCCTCTCGAGGAAAGCCAAAACTGTCAATATAACTTGTTTAGCCATTATAGTAGCTCTAGTTACAAAAGCTGTAAATCCACTAGGGATAGAAGGCCCTAACTTAGGATTGCCAAACAAGAGCCATGGGGTCATAATGCCATCCTGTACACCAGTGTCGAGACACCCAAGACAAAATCTGTTTCCAAAACATGACTGCATCTCGGCAAGACCAGAACATGTCCCCAATGTGACCTCCAATAGTTTCCACATTTTAAACAAGAGGCCTGTAGAGGATAGCCTCATATGAAATGCTTATCTCTGGATATGTAAAATCTGTAAAGTCTGCAAAGTTCTTTGAGCCCTGCATAGATAGGATATGGACTTTAAATTGACTTTCTGTCTTCCAAATAACCACCAAGCTTGGATTGAGTTCTGATATCGTATCTCTAAGGTGCCGATGATGAAAGGAAAGAGGCACCTTTGTTGTGCTCCCAGGGTAAATGCAGTTGCAAGTTCTTCCTGAACATCATCAGTTAGATCTCTTTGGCATTCTTTAAAGGATTTGGACACTTCCTTCAGCCATCACTACATGAAGCAAATAGACCACTCCTCGCTTTCACCGTTAAAACTGAATAATGTTGACCAGGAGGAAAAAGCTGGGTTGTTGCAAATAGGTATGGTTAACCTCTGAACAGAAACAGTGGAGGTGACAAATCCAAGTGCCAAGTCACCTTTGCTGTAGACAGAATAAAAGTTTTGTAATACTGGGGGATGTTGCCCCCCTTCCCAATGTGTGAGAATGTAGCTGAAATGAGTACCAGATGTTTGTTGTGTTTCCAGGACTGTAATCATCTGTATTGCAAAACCAGTCATTATGTTGCACACCGCTGGCTATGGTAAGGTGATGCACATTTAATAATCCTAGTTCTCCATGCTCCACTGGGATGTGAAGAGTGGATATGGGGAAACGAGCCCTCTTCCCTCTCCAGAGGAATCTCTGCAAAGATCTGTTTTAAACAGTGTACCTCCGCATTTTACAGTATAATGGTAGAAGCTGAAAAACATATAACCATTTAGGAACAATTAACTATTCGCCCCAATAGTGAAAGTGGAAAGGCTCGCCAAGCCTGCAAACGTACTTGGGTTGTCTGCCGTAATCTTGTGAGATTTAAGCTATATAATTAAGTTCTGATGGAATATAGATTCCAAGAACTTAAGGTGCTGTCTGCCCAAGCAAGTGGGGAAAGCCCCTGCCCATTTCAGTTTAGTGTGGATAATATAGGTAGGGCTTGTGATTTTTGTAAGTGTTTTTTAAAGCCTGAATAATGGCCATAATCAGTAATAATACCTAATAGGTTAGGTAAGGAGTGATTTGGATCAGACAGCACCACAAGTAAATCATTTGCATAAGCAAGGGTTTTAATATGATGGTCTAGTAACTGTATACCAGGCACCTCTTCAGCGGCTCTGAGGACACACAACAGGGGCTCCAAGGAAAGAAATAAGAGCAGAAAGTGGACTCTCTTGTCGCATGCCTCGCTCCACCTCAAAACTTTCCTTGTTCCATTCACCCAGTATACTTGCTGTAGAGTGACGATACAAAGTCTGTATTGCGTTGTAGAACCGACCTGGAATAGATATTGCCAACCTACCCAATCAAATGCCTTTTCAGTATCTAGGCTAACTCTCAGTGACAGTGTATTAGTGACTTGGAAGTGAGCAATGGCTAAAGGGAGGCTTCGCACATTATGGACTGAGTGGCGATGTCATACAAAGCCAATCTGTTCAGGAACCTATTATCCGATGGAGTATGTTAGCCAGTGGACAATAGTAAGTTGGGTCATAAAGAAAATGTGTGTAACTGCTGAATCTGTTTGGAACAAAACCCAGGTGCCCAGCCTGCCCAGGCTCTCTGTAGTGCCCTACCCCAACAAGCAGTCTTCCATTGACGGGAGGTACCAGAAGCTAGTATGCCTGCCATAGTGTTCGAATAGCCAATAGTAAACTAATACATGGAGGTCATTCCTCCCGTGCAATTGTTCTCTTCCCTTCTCAACCCCAAATGTTCCTTCCCCTAAGGCAAACCCACACTGATTCCACCATAAATTGTCAGAGCAAACTCCCTGACCCTCTCTTCCTCCCCAGAACACTAATAGTTTTTTGCATACATCTCACCAGCGAGAATCTCACCAGGTAGAGTGGAGATCACTGGAGGGGCAAGGCAAGGGCGTAGCCAGACAGCAGATTTTGGGTGGGCCTAGGCAAGAAGTGGTGGGCACCAAATGTTCCCCCCCCCCCCCCCCCCCCCCCCCCCCACACACACACACACACACACAACCCAAAAAATATCTCAGCTGCTGGGAAAATGCTTCTCTCCACCTTGGTAGTCTGCAGCAGGCATGCGCTGAAAACTGAGCATGCGCAGGTGCCAGTATTGTGGAGAGCAGCATTTTCATTACCATCAGGGGGAAGTCTTCAGCTGGCAGAGCTTGGGATCCCCACCAGCTACCGCTAAACATGTGCTACCGTTGGGTGGGCCTGGTGCAAGGGACCCCCCCAGTTCCCACCCTCTCAGGTAATTACATAAGTACATAAGTATTGCCATACTGGGAAAGACCAAAGGTCCATCAAGCCCACAGTGGCGTTCCTAGGGGCGCTGACACCTGGGGCGGATCGCCAATGTGCCCCGCTCCCCTGTGCAGCGTGACACCCCCCACCCCGGCGAAAGAAACCCCCCCCCCCGGGTGCACACCACTGGGGGGGTGCCGCGCGCCGGTCAGTGTCGTTCGTTTCCATGCTCCCTCTGCCCCGAAACAGGTTATTTCCTGTTCCAGGTCAGAGGGAGCATGGAAACGAACGACGCTGACCGGCGCATGGCACCCCCCCCAGCGGCGTGCACCCGGGGCGGACCGCCCCCACCTTGGTACGCCACTGCAAGCCCAGCATCCTCTTTCCAACAGTGGCCAATCCAGGTCACAATTACCTGGCAAGATCCTAAAAAAGTACAAAACATTTTATATGGCTTATCCCAGAAATAGTGGATTTTCTCCAAGTCCATTTAATAATGGTCTATGGATGTTTCCTTTAGGAAGCAGTCCAAACCTTTTTTTAAACTCGCTAAGCTAACTGCCTTTACCACATTCTCTGGGAACAAATTCCAGAGTTTAATTACACGTTGAGTGAACCGATTTGTTTTAAATTTACTACATTGTAGCTTCATCGCATGCCCCCTAGTCCTAGTATTTTTGGAAAGCGTAAACAGACTCTTCACATCTACCCATTCAACTCCACTCATTACTTTATAGACCTCTATCATATCTCCCCTCAGCCGCCTTTTCTCCAAGCTGAAGAGCCCTAGCTGCTTTAGCCTTTCCTCATAGGGAAGTCATCCCATCCCCTTTATCATGTTCGTCGCCCTTCTCTGCACCTTTTCTAATTCCACTATATCTTTTTTGAGTTGTGGCGACCAGAATGGAGCACAATATTGGAGGTGCGGTCGCACCATGGACCGATACAAAGGCATTATAACATCCTCATTTTTGTTTTCCATTCCTTTCCTAATAATACCTAACATTCTATTTGCTTTCTTAGCCTCAGCAGCACACTCAGCAGAAGCTTTCAATGTATCATCGACACCTAGATCCCTTTCTTGGTCTGTGACTCCTAACGTGGAACCTTGCATGACATAGCTATAATTCGGGTTCCTCTTTCCCACATGCATCACTTTGCACTTGCTCACATTAAACGTCATCTGCTATTTAGAAGCCCAGTCTCTTAAGGTTCTCTTGTAATTTTTTCACAATCCTCCCGCGATTTAATGACTTGTAACTTTGTGTCATCAGCAAATTTAAATTACCTCACTAGTTACTCCCATCTCTAGATCATTTATAAATACATTAAAAGCAGCGGCGGTCCCAGCACAAACCCTTGGGAACCCCACTAACTACCCTTCTCCATTGAGAATACTGACCATTTAACCCTCATCTCTTTTAACCAGTTTTTAAGCCACAATAGGACACTACCTCCTATCCCATGATTCTCCAATTTCCTCTCGAGTCTTTCATGAGGTACTTTGTCAAATGCCTTCTGAAAATCCAGATGTACAATATCAACCAGCTCACCTTTATCCACATGTTTGTTCACCCCTTCAAAGAAATGTAGTAGATTGGTGAGGCAAGATTTCCCTTCACTAAATCCATGTTGACTTTGTCTCATTAATCCATGCTTTTGAATATGCTTTGTAATTTTAAGTCTCTACCATTTTGCCCAGCACTGATGTCAGACTGGTCTATAATTTCCCAGATCTCCTCTGGAACTTTTTTAAAAATTGGCGTTACATTGGCCACCCTCCAATCTTCCGGTACCACACTCAATTTTAAAGATAAATTACATATTACTAACAATAGCTCCGCAAGCTCATTTTTCAGTTCTATCAGTACTTTGGGATGAATACCATCCAGTCCAGGAGATTTGCTACTCTTCAGTTTGTAGAACTGCCCCATTACATCCTCCAGGTTTACAGAGAATTCATTTTCTCCGACTCGTCAGTTTGAATATCATTTCCGGTACCAGTATCCCACCCAAATCTTCCTCGGTGAAGACCGAAGCAAAGAATTCATTTAATCTCTCCGCTACGGCTTTGTCTTCCCTAATCGCCCCTTTTACTCGTTCATCAAGCGGTCCAACCGATTCTTTTGCCGGCTTCCTGCTTTTAATATACCTAAAAAAAAATTGTTTACTATGTTTTTGCATCCAACACAATCTTTTTTTCGAAGTCCCTCTTAGCCTTCCTTATCAGCGCTTTGCATTTGACTTGACATTCCTTATGCTGTTTATTATTTTCAGTTGGTTCCTTCCATTTTCTGAAGGATTTTCTTTTAGCTCCAATAGCTTCCTTCACCTCGCATTTTAACCACACCAGCTGTCGTTTGGTCTTCCGTCCTCCTTTTTTTAATACGCGGAATATATTTGGCCTGATGTAAATTTTTGACCCTCGCAGTTGCTCCTCTTTTTTTTTTTTTTTTTTTTACCATTCTTCTCATTTTATCATAGTCTCCTTTTTTTGAAGTTAAACGCTAACGTATTTGATTTCCTATGTATACTTCAAAGCTAATATCAAATCTTATCATATTATGTCAAGCGGCCCCAGTACCATTACCTCCCGCACCAGATCATGCGCTCCACTAAGGACTAGGTCTAGAAGTTTTCCTTCTCTCATCAGCTCCTGTACCAGCTGCTCCATAAAGCTGTTCTTGATTTCTATCAAGGAATTTTACCTCCCTAGTGTGCCCTGTTACATTTACCCAGTTAATATCGGGGTAATTGAAATTACCCATTTTATTGTTGCCCAGTTTGTTTGCATCTCTAATTTCATTTAACATTTCTGCATCCGTCTGTTCATCCTGGCCAGGCGGACGGACATTGTAGCAAAAGTTAAAGCAACCTGGGAAGCATTGTTCTACTTCACATATTCACCAAAGTAATGAAAAAGACCCGTCATGTGTCCTCTGGTCCAGTGGCATCATCAAAAAGGCTGCTGTTAGCCTCTGCAACTGTTGTAAAGGAGGACCATCTGCCTTGGTGATATACTTTTAGAGTAGCTGGATAGAGAAGCATAAAGCGGATTCCCTTCTGTATTAATGATTCGCAAATAGTGGAATTTTCTCCATTCTTGCACCGCAGGGGAGTAATCTTGAAATACATGCGTTGTCCTTTGTAAGTTGTCTTTCTTCAGCCGAAATCCATGGAGGATTATCATGTCGTCAGTAATTCAGGATCTTAGCCATAATGATTCTGGAACAATTCTGATCCTCGGAGACTCAGCCCAGTCTGTGCACTCGCTCTGACTAAAGGGCCCATGTGGTCTGAGATAGCAATGTTCTTTTGTAAGCCATTCTTCTAGCTAAGTTGCAAGGTTATGTTCAGGTATTGCTTCTGGCAAACCTAAAGGGCCCATGTGGTCTGAGATAGCTAGAAGAATGGCTTACAAAAGAACTTGCTAAGTTGTAAGGTTATGTTTAGGTATCGCCTCTGGCAAACCTATAATCTGAAGATTGTTCCTATGGGAACGGTTTTCCAGATCTTCAGGCTTGGTGGTGTGCTCTTGCAGTTGTTTCTGTAGACACTATAGGTCTGGTCTTGCTGAAGCACGTCATCCTCCATAGACAAGCGGGTTTCCACCTCTCCGGTCTAAACTGCTAAGCCATCCAAGGCAGCTTGAAAAGTGTCAAGTTTGTGGGACATAGCCCCTAGCTTTGGTTCCAAGGCCCTATCCACCACCAATGTAAGTTGGGAGAGTGGGCATCTGTAAAAACATCGGGCAAGGGTGATGTATTGTTTGCCTGCTTTCCCTTTTTCTTTTTGGATTGGTTTCTGTGCATTGCTGGTGATTTGTTGATTATATTTTTCCACACAGTGCGGTTAGGTTTCCCAGTCAGGTTCTCAAAAGGTTCAAAAATTATTGAAGATTAAAGCTTAATGGAGGTTGGGGGTTCCGGACCTGCAACTATGCACAGATGCCGTGCTCATCACATCACTTGATCTCCCCCATATAACCTTCTGTAGTATGCCCTTCACACCTGTTAGCTCAGATAGGATCTGCTGCTGAAATGAGACTGATGGTTGGGTTCCTACTTGTACAAGCTAGTTCAAATTCCTTATTGTTCCTGGCTGGATTTTCTTGTGTAAACACTAAACCTCAAATGGGCCTCTACAATAGTGAGAAGGACTAATAAAAAATCATCAGGTAAGACCTAGCTTCTGCTTCCATTATGTAGTTTCCCACTATTCCTGAATCTGTGGGATGTTTAAAAGCAATCCCTAGAGTGGGTGAAATCCTGGTGCCACTGCCCTAAGGACTGAAGCCCCAAAACTGGCTTCTGAGCGCATTGCAATGTCCATCCTAGTGCTTGGCAAAAGTATTCAATGTAAGCCACATCAAAACCTTGCAAATATTCACTGGAAAAACCATAAAAGTGGTGAAACTGGATCCACTATGGGAGTAGAAATAAAATACATAAGTAGGCCTGATCAACACAACTCCAAAACACTGGGGAGATGAATCGTAAAATAAGACATTTCATTAATACACTCGACACTGATCTGTGTTTTGGCGAACAACGCCTGCCTCTGTCACATTGTTGGAGAAAACTCGGACTGGGGCCCAAACGGTCAAATTCCTGTGTGACAACCACGGCATACTGTATCTGGCAACCAGCTTCCAAAGAAGATGGTTTTACTTCTGTGACACTGGAGACCAGCAGCTGAGAGACTCCTGTAATGAGCAAATGAGCCCTTGCTCGTGGCACCACTTCCAACATTGCTGTCATTGACCCCAGAACCTGGACGGAGCCCAAGACTCTAGGCCTGTCCTGACTGAGAAGATGATTCTGTTGAATCCGCTTTGACTTCTGCATTCTGTGAGGAAGATCCTCTTCCTTGCTGTGTCAAATAGAACACACAGATATTTAATGCCTGCAATAGTTAGTCTGCTCTTCTTGAAATTGATCACCCAACCCAATGACTACAGAAGATAGACAACACTGTCCATTGCCACCATGCTGACCAAATAGGATGACACAGAAATGAGCCAGTCGTCTAGGCCAACACCATTATAACCTTGGTAAACATTCTTGGAGCAATGGCAAGACTGAAGAGCAAAGATATGACCTGGAAGTGATTGCCCAGCACCACAAATTGTAAAACCTTTAATGCTGTAGCTATATGGGTATATGCAAGTACGCCTCCTTGAGATCAAGGACAGTGAGATTCTCCTGCTTGAATAGAGGCTGAAACTTTGTGTTTCTTTTTTTTTTTTTTTTTTTTTTTTTTTTAAACTTTGTGTTTCTATGCAAAAGTGGGACACTTAGAGGCAGCGGTTTAGACCTTTTGAGGTCATGAAGTAGTCTGAGTATCTGATTTCTCTTTTTTTCGGCCTGCGAAATTCGAACAATGGTTCCCCCCCCCCCCCCCCCCCCAATCATGACTGTGGCCAATGCAATCCTTTTTAAAAAATGGATTTTACAGGGCTGATGCTGGAAACACACTAGTGAGCCTGATGTTAGTGCTGAGCAAAATAACAGAGCTCTTATAAACAAAATGTATAAACAAAGCTTAATGGGAGAGTCAACATGGGTTTAGCCAGAGGAAGTCTTGCTTAACCAATGTCCTATTTTTTTTTAATGTGGCTAAAGGTGAACATATAGTATATCTGGGGGGGGGGGGGGGTTCAGAACACTTGACAGTTCTTAATGAGACTCCAGATAAAATTTAAAAAGCCATAGGATAAGAGGCAATATCCAGTTGTGGACTGAGAAGATAGAAAATTGGCCATTTAACTGTTTTCTTAATGGAATCCCAGGAATTTGTACTAGGACCTGTCTTAGCATTTTTAAATGATCTGGAAACAGAACAGTGAGTGATGTGATTAAATTTGCAGATGACAGTATCTGAAATTATTGCATTACATGCAAATTGAGAAATTGCAGGAAGACTAGGCAGTCACATGATAGAAGAAATTTAATGTGGAAGTCATGCACATTGGGAAGAATAACCAGTGCTTTTTTTGTGCCGGTACGCGATGGTACGGCGTACCAGCACCTTTTTTTCTGGGGCTCACCTGCTCACTCCCTGCTGTTTGCACCCGGCCGATCCCTGCCTCTAAAACTTTTATTTTTTTTTCGCGAACCGGCAGACAAGAAAGAAAACAAACAGCAGAAGGGCTTGCCTCCTTCCATCGCGTCGGCCGCTTCGTTTCCCTGCATTCTCAGCGCGTCCCGCCCTCTTATGTCATTTCCTTTCCTCAAGGGCGGGACGCGCTGAGAATGCAGGGAAACGAAGCGGCCGACGCGATGGAAGGAGGCAAGCCCGTCTGCTGATTGTTTTCTTTCTTGTCTGCCGGTTCATGAAAAAATAAGTTTGAGGCAGGGATTGGCGGGATACAAACAGCAGGGGAGGGTGAGCAAGTGGGGCTGGGGGTGTGTGTGGGCTAGTGGGGCTGGGGGGATGTGTGGGCAAGTGGGGCTGGGTGTGTGTGTGGGGCTGGGGGTGTGTGTGGGGGGGGCAAGGGGGGCTGGGTGTGTGTGTGTGTGTGGGCAAGGGGGGCTGGGCAAATGAGGCTGGGGTTTGAATGATCTCGGGGGCAGGTGGAGGCTGGGGCGAGTCACTGGACATTGAAGGGAGGGGGAGGATAGGGGGCAAAAGAGAATAGCTGGACATGGAGGGGATGGGATAGTAGGGCAGGGGAGAGAGGAGAATGGAGAATTGCTGGACATGGATGGAAGGGGAAGGCAGGGAAGAGAGAATTGCTGGACTTGGATAGGAGAGGAGGGCAGGGGAGAGAGGAGAATCACTGGACATGGGAGGGCAGGGGAGAGAGGAGACATGCTGGACATGGATGGAGGGGAGGGAAGATAGGAAGGAGATCCACATGGATGGGATGGCAGGGGAGGAAGGAGAAATGCTGGAAATGGATGGAGAGGAGAGCAGAGCAGGAGATAGAGGAGAATTGCTGGACATGGATGGATGGAGGGGTTGGCGGGGAGAGAGGAGAAATGCTGGACATGGAAGAAGAAAGGAGGAAAGTAAAGAAATAAATGGAAAGGAAGCCCTGAAAACGGAGTTAAGAGAACAGATAGAGAGCAGCAGAATCAGACACTTGGACCAGTATGGATAGAAAACAATCACCAGACAAAGGTAGAAAATTATTTTATTTTCATTTTAGTGTTTGGAATTTGTCCAATTTGAGAACTTATATCTGTTGTCTTATTTTGCACTGGGTATACTGGAGCTGTAACATCTTACAGAAATGATTTATAATGAAAAAAAATCACAAGTTATTGTTTTTCTCCTATACTAGTATATTTTCAATGATGTCTGTTTATATACGCCATGGCTGATATAAGGGGTGTGGCTAATGTGGGTGTGGCTATCATAGGGGTAGGGCCATATGTGGTGACCCCGCCCATAATGAGTACCGGCACCTTTTTTTCTACAAAAAATGCACTGAGAATAACTACATGACTCATTATAGGAATTTCCACCTAGGAAAAGGATGCTGAAGAGTGGTTGCCAAAACAGCAAACAATGTTAGGTTATGGGAAAGGAATAGTGAATTTAAAAATGTCATGTCTCTATTGCTCCTTGGTGTAACAGAACCTTGAGTTGTGTGCAGCTCTGATCACTGCATCTCCGATAGCAAAATTAGAAAAGGTACAGATGACGACCAGAATAATTAAGGGATGGAACAAGACATATGATAGGCTAAAGAGGTTAGGGCACTTCAGCTGTGAGAAGATGACTGAAGGGAGACCCTGAGTGAAGTGGAATGGAGAAAAAGCAAAACACTGTGGCTAGGGTATTATGTAAAGCTAAGCGAAGAGATCATGTAACTCCCCTTCTCAAAAAAGCTCCACTGGCTTGCAGATGAATCAAGAATTCAGTATAAGGTTTTGCTGCTTACTTTGAAAGCTCTTTGTACAAGTCTCCCAAATTATTTGGCTAAATTAACCATTCCCTACTCCCCACCACAATTAAGATCTTTAAATGACTTTAGACTTGTTCTCCAAAGCCCCCCTCTTGCACAGTTAGAATCCACCAAGAAAACTGCATTTTACTTGGCCCCTCATTTATGGAATAACATTCCACTTTCACTCAGGCCAGAGTACTCCCTTTCTAACTTTGATAGTTCATTGGCTTACAATGGTTGGTACTTCATTCCTCTTTTGTTATGATTTGCAAACGGCTGTTAAGCTTGGGCATTTGTTGCCAGTAGGCGCCCTTTCCCCTTCTTCCTCTAGTATGTTTGTGCCTGGTTTGAATGTTTACTGTCCTATTTTACTATGGTGTTCTTTCATATTTTTTTTCTTTTTAATTGTACATCACTTTGATTTGCATTTGCAATAAGGGCAGTTTTATCAAATACCAATAAACATAGACACTAGGGGACCACAGCCTTAATTTACTTAGTAATACATTTAAAACAATTATGAGAATCTTTACTCAACATGTAGTGAAGCTCTGTAACTTGAGAGGATATGGTAAAAGCCAGGTTAAGGGTTCAACAAATTCCTGGAGGAAAAGTCCATAAACCATTAAGGGAGACCTAAAGAAAGCCACTGATTATCCCTGGTGTCACTAGCATGAAATCTTCTACTTGGGATCCTACCAGGAACTTGTGACATGGATTTTCCTACTGTTGGAAATAGGGTACTGGGCTGAATGGACCTTTTGGTTTGACCCAATATGGAAGTTAAGTTCTCCTTACTAAACGGCACATGACCTGTGTGTAAAAAAAAAAACAACAAAAAAAAAAAAAAACCCAAAAAACAAAACAGCATGCAGGGCACAAACTATTGGACCCTGCTTTGTGAAATATATGAACTAAGTACAGCATCTTCTCTTTTCCCTCTTAATCTGCCTATTGGGTCCATCTACCCTCT
The DNA here is from genome assembly GCF_901765095.1 of Microcaecilia unicolor. Lineage (NCBI taxonomy): Eukaryota > Metazoa > Chordata > Amphibia > Gymnophiona > Siphonopidae > Microcaecilia > Microcaecilia unicolor. The sequence continues at coordinate 46,989 of NW_021963102.1, read as the reverse complement.
GGTGGGACTTTCATTCCTAAGCTTTTCTTTCAGCTATGCAATTCCCATGTCCTCACTGTGGCCATCATGATCCAAAGCCCCGCACTGTTCCAAACAGCGCTCTAAAAATAGCGCTGGAAAAGCGCAGGGCTTTTCTGCATCAATGATCAGAGATAATGCATGCAAATTTAAGCAGCGCAATTATCTCTGATCAAGGGGTAGAAGTGCGGGAGAATTGTACCTGAGCATGCGCTCAGCACAATTCTCCTGCACTTGTTTGACAGGTCTGGGCTGTCAAAAGCCCAAACCTATCAAACACAGGGGCTGGAGGTCCATGGACCACCAAGCCCTGACTACCCCTGCCCCGAGCAAGGCAAAATGGGGCTGGAGGTCTGGCGGACCTCCGGTTTCCCCCCGAACCCCCAGAAAATATCAAGTGGCCGCCGGTGCCGACCAAACCCTCTCCCACTCTCCTACCCAGCAAGCGACGGGGGTGGGGGGCTGGAGGATGCAATGGGCGGGGCTGGGCGCCGCCATTTTGCGATGCCCTCCACTGGAAGAGGAGGGAGGCAGGCTGCGTCCCTCTTCCAACTAAAGGTAGGGGGGGCCGGGAGGGGGGTTGTCACTACTTCTAGACCACCAGGGATTGGTATACGCTGGGGGGGGGGAAGTTGGGGTGGCTTCAGCTCGCTGGGTTGGGAGAGGGTAGGGGTGCCGGGAGGGGGGTTGTCACTACTCCTACTGGACCACCAGGGATTAGTACAACAATGTGGGGGGGGAGTTGGGGTGGACCTCCAGCCCCCCCCCCCCCCCCCCCCCCGTCGCTCGCTGGGTGGGAGAGGGTTTGGCTGGCGGCGGCAGCCACTTGATATTTTCTGGGGGTTTGGGGGGCTGGAAACGCACCGAATCTCCAGCCCTCCCTGAACTTGGGGGGGGGGGGGTGAGATCGTCGGGCGGATCCACTGGACAGGGCTCACCATTCCTTCCCAATGATCGGTGCAAACCCTAACACCAGCTCGGAGCTGGCGTAGATTTTGCCGCGGCCAGCGACCCAATCTTTGGCGCGCTGGCCGCTGATCATTGGGGATGAATGTGTTAAGCGCTGATTACCATGCATTTGCAAGCTACTTGCGCTGAGAGCCCTGTTTAGCATGCATTTGCATGCTGTAGCAACGCACCCGAGGGCTCTGATCATGGGTCGGCAGCAAACTCCAGCGCTAGTATGGCATTAACAGCCTCTAGCGCTGGAGTTTGCTTTTGATCATGAGCGTCTGTGTGCTCTGCAGAGGTTGGTGTGTTGCACAGTACTTCTGAAAAAGTTAGGCCCAAGTTTGACAAGGTTGGGAAACTGCCCTAGTGTTTTTGTGGATTCTTTTTTGTTTGCTCTTTTAAAGCAGGACATTTTAATAACATGATTTTTTTTTTCTTTTTCTGTAGAGGGTGTGGCACAGCTGCCTAAAACTGATCAATCCTTTGTGGAAAGAGTAGTGTTTTGGGGGTGGAAGGAATAGAAGTGTAATCTTTTGCAGAATGTGATATACTTCAGTTTATTTCTCACTTCAATGAGACTTTTTGAGGGATGAATGTTCTTGCCCTTATTGAGGGATAAATGTTCTTGCCCTTATTTCTTGACTGACAATGTGCATATAGATGTCATTTGAGGTATTTCTCAAGAAGTAAATGTTGTCCTAAAAATAGTTGAACAGAGTTAAACATTACTTCACTCGTTGCTAAGCCCCCCTTAGTGTTACCGTGCAAGTTAAAGTCCATGCCATGCTACAATAACTTGTCTATGGAGATGGTCTGCCAAGGCAATTCAGTTCTAACTTAACCTTTTCTGTACTAAATCATGGGGAACATTATATTTTGAGATTGGAACTAGCAAGGGCAGGAGTGACTGGGGAGCTCTCCTGCTCTAGTTAGGTCACTAAACCAGGGCTTCTGAGGTGGGCCTGGGGTGGTGCTTTTGGTTTGGGTGGCAGACTGGGCAGAGCTTATTGCTCAGAACTGGGATTATGGATGTCATGCAGCCTCCATGTTTAGTGTACAGCGTTGTGTGTATCTTGTACTATTAGTAGTAGCCCCCCCCCCCCCAAATATTAGAGGTGTGGTGCTGCTTGCTGGATAGGGTAGCTACTAGAATGCTGTGCTGTTTGGTAAGGGTCTGTGCAGGAGCCATGATTGCTATCAGCGTTTCAATCACAAGAGTTTAACCTTGCAAGGTAATAGAAAAGCAAGAAAAAAAATACGGTAATACTTTTTTTTATTGACTGTATATTTTTTGACACTAAGGCAAATCCTTCAGGTCAGTTATGAGCAGATGACAAAATCAAAATATGGGCGTATGTGATAAAATCTCCCTTTTTACAAAGCAAGTCAGAAAAGATTCACACCATTACTGAAGCGTATAAATCTTTCACCACTGAGTTTGAAACACACTAAACATATATGCAGTGAAACAGGCACGTCACAGCTATAATTCATGGTGGTGCTCCTTCCCTGTCTAAAGATCTCCAGCCAGTAGAGGGACTTACTGCTGCTGCTGCTACACCACCTCTTCTGACTTCCTTCTGAAGTTGGAACACCGTGGGATCTTGCAACACTGCAGGGTCCTCCAAAGTTCTGATTTCACAGAACCAGCAGGAAACAAGTGGCTCACTTGAAACTTTTAGTCAGCAAGAAGAAATGATGCCAAGGTGGTTTGCCATCACAGATTAGGAACCACTGTTCTAGCTGGCTGATACTTAGGAATTCTGAGCTACCCAACTTAGTCACAGTAAAGATTGTGGTGGAAAAAATATGGTTTTTCAAGGAGCTGACTGGAAAAAATAAAGCTAATAGGATAGTGTTTACAAAGTATATATAGTCCTGGAGAAACACAAAGCAAGGTAAGACTTTTTAGGTGTTATGGAAGAGGAGGCAAGTCAGATGACATTGCAAAACTGAAAGATGCTGAGGATAAATATTTGGAAAGGAAAAGGCAGACTTGCTGGATGAACTTCACTGTTTATGGAAGAAAACACTAGACTGCTGCATAGATACATACAGGAGTGAAGTAGATAACCCACAATTCATGGCTTATGAACTTACTGGATGAAGCCAATGGGATTGAGATCCTGGCATACTAGGGGAGCACAAAGTCCTTGTGGATCTGCAGTGGATATTTCGAGATGGAAGTGGTTCCACAGCATTGGAGAAAAACAGCAGCTATGGTAAAAGTTGGGGAAGCAAATGGGGTACAGTCTCCACAAAGTGGATGAATGCTAAATCCGACGGGGTAAAGATGCAAATAAACAAAGTGGGAAGTGGACCAATGACTTCAGGACATAGAATGAGATGGTATATAAAAGGAGTAAACTTTTATTGTTGACTCGACACAGTACTGTGTTTCGGCCAAAGGCCTGCCTCAGGAGTCTGGGAGGAAATGATGTCCCAGACCAGAGATATAAAGTTCTGATGATGCGATGACACCAGCAAAACAGAGAACAAAACAGAACAAAAAGATCCAGTTGAAAGAAAACTGATGGATTGATTTAAGAATAATGAACATTAGTTAGAGGATCACAAGCACAATATTGTCAGCCATTACACCAGAAGAAAAGGCGGACCAACATCAACAAAGAACGGCACTGCAGCCATAAGATAAGTGAACAAGATAAGAGGATCTCCTCTTTAACTAAATAATATTGCAATATAATGGATAATTAGAGGAGGAAGACAGGGCAGCAGTGCTATGATGTCCGGTACACACTATTACTAAGAGCCTTTTTCTGTTGTAATAGGTGATAACTGAGCACTGCACGTTTAAAGTTTATTTAATTTATGGAATTCTCCACTACTGCCAACTCCAGACTTCGCGCCTTCTGTCTCGCTGCACCCTACGCCTGGAATAAACTTCCTGAGCCCCTACGTCTTGCCCCATCCTTGGCCACCTTTAAATCTAGACTGAAAGCCCACCTCTTTAACATTGCTTTTGACTCGTAACCACTCACCTCCACCTACCCTCCTCTCTTCCTTCCCGTTCACATTAATTGATTTGATTTGCTTACTTTATTTTTTGTCTATTAGATTATAAGCTCTTTGAGCAGGGACTGTCTTTCTTCTATGTTTGTGCAGCGCTGCGTACGCCTTGTAGCGCTATAGAAATGCTAAATAGTAGTAGTAGTAGTAATATAAGCTTATTGCAGGATAAGAGCAAATTAAAAAAAAAAAAAAAAGGAAAAGGGGTTTCATGTAATAAGAGTTAAAATTTAATGCCAAGAAGTGTAGAGTTATGCACTTGGGGTGCAGAAACCCGAAAGTGAGAAACAGAATAGGAGGGGAGAGATAAGTAAGCTCGACTCAGGAGAGACACCTTGGGGTGTTGCTGGCTGAGGATCTAAAGGTGAAGAAACAAGGTGACGAGGCGATGGCCATGGCCAGAAGGATGCTATGCTGCGTTGAGAGGGGCATAACAGTAGAAGAAAGGAGGTATTGCTCCTCTACAAGTCGTTGTAAAGATGTAAAAAGACTGGAAGCGGTGCAAAGAAAAGCTAGAAAAATGGTATGGGATTTGTAAGGAGAGACTTGTTGACCTGAACATGTATACCTTAGAGGAAAGGAGAAACAAAGGTGGCATGATACAGATGTTCAAATATTTGAAAGGTATTAATCCACAAATGAACCTTTCTCAGAGATGGGAAGGCAGTAGAACTAGAGGACATGAATTGAGGTTAAAGGGGGGCAGACTCGGGACAAATGTCGGGAAGTATTTTTTTCACAGAGAGGATGGTGGATATGTGGAATGCTCTCCCGCGGGAGGTGGTGGAGATGAAAACGGTAATGGAATTCAAACATGCGTGGGATAAACACAAAGGAATTCTGTTTAGAATGAATGGTTCCGGGGAGATTGGGTGGCGACGCTGGTAATTGGGGAAACAAAATGGGAGCTGGGCAGACTTCTACGGTCTATGCCCTGATTGTGACTGAATAGATAGGGATAGGCTGGAGTGTAAATTTTTAGGGGCTTTGACGTTAGCTTCAGAACTTAGTACAAGTACAGTGCTGGGTAGACTTCTACGGTCTGTGCCCTGAGAAAGGCAAGGATAAATCAAACTTTGGTATACATATAAAGGATCACATGCCATGTAAACGAGTTTATCTTGTTGGGCAGACTGGATGGGCCGTACAGGTCTTTATCTGCTGTCATCTACTATGTTACCCTGTTGTGCACCACAGGGGGGAGTCTTTTGCATACAGTGGGAGTTTTTCAGACCCCTTTTAGGCAAGACTGCTGCAACAAATTTTCCTCTTAATATATACAAGTTGCTGGTTTCTCCTAAATGTTTACTTTGCAGAGCCTAAAACCATATAGCTGCTGACATGGGCCTGAACTCTATAGTTATTCCCATGTGATAGAAGCAACATTGACTGTAGTGGTTTTTACTTTGAAGCCTTTCATGGATACTTTTTTTTTTCCATTCATGACTGGTAGCTATGATTTTCCTGGACCTACTATTGCTGAAAAAGACTGAAGAACTGAGATGAAGCTGCCAGTATCATGCTTTAGTTTGATTTTCAATCTACAATTGTCTAAATCCTGAAATATCCCAGGTCTTTTGTGCTTTTTCTCAACTGCAATGGATTAAATAGAACAGATATAGAGGACCATAATAAAACACACAAAGGGGAAAGGTAAACTTGACAAAAGTAGGTAACATATATCTTGTGTGGGGAAAGAGGATTCAGTCAGTGTAGCCTGAACCTCTCCCAGCCCAAGTTTACTTTGGAGGAATACAGGAAGTTGCATCAACCGATAAGGGGAGCGAGTGATATTGTTTTTCATGAATAGCCACATTGTCCCCTCTTGAAATTGGAGATATTAAGTATACTATGCAGCAGGTCAGCTGACTGGTTAAAGCTTTCAAAATTAAAACTGAATGTTACTATGGTTTTAGTAAGTCTCGGCATCCTTTCTTTGTGCTGTACTTTCGGCAGGAATATGGCAAAGAATGTGGTGATCTTTTGAATGTTTTAAGACAATTCACAATGGATATGCAACTAGTTGTTCAATTGTTTCTACACTTGGACAACTTCTATTGGGAAGGAAACATAGTATATAATGGCAGATAGACTTGCCTGGTCCATCTATTCTGCCCAATAAGGCAGTCAGAGCCACACCTGCCACTCCATGTTGCAGTTGGATGTGATCAAATACTGGCATAACAAATAAGGCAGTCACACAATCAAGGAAGAGTGGTTTTATAAGTTTTGGAAAGTCATATTCATTTTCAATACTTGATTAAACCAGCAATCCAAAATAGCAAGTAAAATGTCAGTTTGCACTATCAACTCTTTTGGTGAATGTGACACACACACTTGTTCTTAATCTTGTCTCTGCTATCCTTGGGTCAAAGACTGTAGAAATCTGCCCGGAACTGGTCCTATTTCCCAACTGCTGGAGTTGCTATCAAAACCCACTCCTGCTCATCTGTAAGTAGGACACACTGTAGAAGTCTGTCCAATACTGGAATTCCTGCCTAAGCACTGACAAGTTTTGATTCCAGTCTTTCTTCCATGCATTTTTGAATTCGTCACCTTTTTCTTCTCTACGACCTCCCTCGGGTGGACATTCCAGGCATCCACCACCCTCTGTGAAAAAGTACTTCCTGGCATTACTCCTAAGTCTACCACCCTGTAATCTGAATCCATGTCCTCTAGTTCTACCACTTCCCCATATCTGGAAACCATTTGTGTATTCATACTTCTCAATTATTTAAACATCTGCATCATATCTCCTCTATTCCTCCTTTCTAGGGTATACATATTCAGGTCATCAAGTCTCTTCAAACAGCTTTTGGCACAAACCCCATACCATTTTTTTTGTCTTTTTGCTCTGGATTGCTTCAGGTCTTTGATGTCCTTAGCTAGGTATGGCCTCTAAAACTGAACACCATACTCCAAATGGGGTCTCATTAATGACTTACATAGGGGCATTAACATCTCTGTGTAAAATGGCATACCTTATCACCAAAAAATCAAAATGAGTGCACACCATTGACATGGCATAATGGTGCTATTCACTTAAAGTAAATCTAGCTTGTACCTACACCTCAAGAAAGAACTTAAAGCTTTGCCCTCACACTAGATGGCAAACCTCTTGTATTTAACATTGTACGACTTCTTAGTGGAACCTTTCCTGGAAGCAAGCAGGATCTGGGAGACAACTTCAAAACAGTTGGAGGGACCAAACTACACGCTCAACTTTCAAGCTGTGAGGGCTAGGGATTGGAGGCCAGGATGCAAGACACCCCTCTAACTCCATAAGTAGAGGGAGCCATATCTGTCTTATGGTTCCACGATTCTGCCTGAGTTTGAACAAGGTCGTGCCCAGAAAAGTATCTCTGGATACAGAAGACTCTTCCCTTAATGATAGAAGGCATTCAACCCTAGTCTGCTGTGTAATCTCAAGTCTGGAGTAGGAACTGAGAGCCTCTGAGTGGCAAAAAGATCTACCAAGAGTGTCCCACACTCAAATTCTGGCAGGCTGCATCCATATTCGGAGTCTTCTAGTGCAGTTGATCACTCTGTTCAGTCTGTCTGCCAGGCTGTTGTAATTGCTGTCCAAAGACATAACCTTAAGCACCATGCGTTAGCTGGAGGCCCATTGCCACATCCTGAAATGAGGTATAAGCCTGTGCCTCTCTGCTTGTTGATGTAGTACTTCGCAATCTGGTTAGATGAGAATTTTGTTTATTTTATTTAGCATTTGTATCCCACATTTTCCCACCAACTTGCAGGCTCAATGTGGCTTACATTTGCTGTAATGGCAGTTGCCATTTCCGGGTAACAGAATTACAAATGGTAATGCGTTAAGGTGCATATATACATGGAACATAACGTATTTGGAACAGATCATGGTATGTATATATACCATGTGCATACATACATGGTAAAGAAGAATACATTATGGTATTGCATGAAGGTTCCTGAGTAGTAAATTGGATTGTAACATATTTTAGGTCATCGATTATAGAGAGACCCTATTCGATATAAGGTTTTTAAGGTGGTAGTGCTTGATCATTGATAGCAAAGGGGTTGATCAGTCATGTGATAAGGTTTCGGGTTTAGCAGCTGATCTCTGAAAGCCTTCAGTGTGTTTCCAAATAGCTGTCAACTGATGTGAAGCAGAGTCTCCAGAGTGGACCAGTGACCCTGGGTGTGAAGCCTATCCATGTGAGTTACCCAGCCTAGGTTGGATGCATCTGTCAAGGTCTTGTGGGGAAGGGGGAAATTTGGAATGTAAGTCTGATCAGCTTGGGCTAAATCATCCACCACAAAAGTGACTTTCAAACTGGGAATGGCAGATATGAGGTAACAGGGCAAGTGATCCACAAAATTCAAACAGTGATGCAAAGGAGCAGGTCATAAATGGAGGATTCTTTTCAAAAGCACTTTGTGAGGTCTAGAATTAAAATAAGCCAGATACTGACCAAGGTCTGTTGGGATGAGAATAATCAAGCATTATGGAACAGCCACTCTACCACCTTTGCTGTAAAACACTTCATTCCAGGAGATGGCAGCCTCACATACCAATTCAGCAGCAAAACTAGCAGCAAGTGTCAGACTTATTTTAGTTCTAGACCTCACATGAATAAAGATGCTTTTGAAAAGAATTATTTTGTGATCTGCTCCTTTGTATCGCCACTAGGTTCCCTGAGGCTTGAGACAGTAGAGAAGCTAGGCTCCATTTGAGCCTCTCTCAAATGGAGACGCACTATGGTGGCCATGTGCCCCAACAACCTCAACATCTGCTGAGCTTGTGACCTGGCTGAGACAGACCTGCTGCTGCCCTGATATCCAGAAGGACGCCCTGCACTTGAACTGTGTCTCAGGGCTCAAATGAACTCCAATCACTGAACTGGCAGGAGGTGGGACTTTGGGTAGTTTGCAACAACCTAAAAGCTCCAAAACCCAAATGGTTCTCTGCATTGATTCTTGAGTTTATCTTTGGGTATGTTCTTAACCAGCCAATCATCTAAGGGGAACATGTGCACTCCATCTGCATAGACATGCTGCAATTATGGCAAGGCTAAAGGGCAATATGTGACACTGGTAGTGTGTGTTCACCACTTGAAATCTGAGATTTCTTGTGACATGGACATACTGTATGTGGGTGTAGGCATTCTTTAAGTCCAGAGAGCATAGTCAACTGTTTGCCTGAATCATGGGGAGCAGAGTGCACAGGGAAACCGTCCTAAACATTTTGACCAGATATTCTTTCAGAACCTTAGGTCTAGGATGGGACAAAATCCTCCAATCTTTTTAGACACAAGGAACTACTTCCTCCCTTTCCCTGGTGGTATGGGCCTGTAGAAGGGATGAGAGCTCCTCTGCAAGCATGGCCTGATGCTGAGAGCTGAACTTTCATGTTTGACAGGAATTTTGAGGCACTTGACACACATTTAGGGCATAACCCCCCTCCCCAGACTATCATAAGAACCCACTGGTCGGAGGGTATAAGGGACTATTTTGTGTGGGGAAATTTGCCTCCCCTATACTGGCAGGCCATCTCGGATGGTCACTTATAGCAGCCATGCTCTCCTGGAGCCAGTCAAAAGCTCATTTCTAGCTTGCTGGGCTTTTTTTTTCAGGCCTTTGCTGCCAAGATCTAGAGCAGGTCCCCCTGGGACTGCTGGGAAAGGGTGCACGAGTATACCTACATCTTTTGAGAGTAGAAAATCTCTGAGAAATTGAGGCTGCAAAAAGTGTGGGCCAAGAGGGACTTCATGATATCAGTCCTTTTCTTGATGAGGACTTCCACTTTGTCCTCCGAAAAGCTGTCACTTCAGCAAGGGACGTGCACCAGTTTTTCCTGAACCGCTGGTTCTAGGTCTTGACACAGCTGGACAAGTTTGCACATGCCAATACCTAATGTAGAATTCCTGGATGTCACATCAAAAGCAATGTAGATGCCTGGATCCAGTGCTGAAAGCACTCCTGCTTGGCTAGTAAGCCAGAGTGCTGCACCTTTCTGATTGAGAGTCTGCAAACTCTGCCACACTGTGCACTAAGTTCAGCAAGGATATGTCTGATGTACAGCTGTAGTGACTGTATGTGGGACAGAAGCAAAAAAAATCTGGTAAACCTTTCAAAAGACTAATGTTCTAGCATCTCACCTTGGGGGCATAGAACTCTTAGCTCTCTTGAGAGTTTTCTTACTGATCGTACTAAAGATAGCTCTGTTTCCTTGCAGATTCCAGCCTGATTGTGGATAGGTCCTGCCCCTGGACATGATATAAGAAGCTGTCTTGGTTAAATACAATCTCACTGCAGCACACACCTTATGCTGTTGGTGTGTGCTAAAGGAGTACACACAAGGAGCAGACCATGTTCCTTCGTGCACAACTGAGGATGCCATATTTTTATTTTTCTGCTGTTTTGCAGGTAGACGCTGTTTAGTATTGCACCATCTTTTTATATGGTTACTACCTCTACCATTCCTGTTAGGATGCAGACCAGTCCCTGCATCACACTGATCTTCTGCAGGTAAGAACATTGAGCAACCTTAGGCCCATACTTCCAGAGCCCTCTAGATTCTGCTCTCAACTATCTTTCAGGTAGGTTTATTTTAGTTTTCTTCTGAGCAAACGCACATTATCAGGATCTTATTCACCAATGTAACCTAGATAATTATGCCTTTCAGAAACTTGATTCAAGATTCTGAATTGGCTTACTATAATGGCTGCACCAACAGATGCTCATATCGGAGACCTTGCGATTCCATTTCATTGTTCTTTGGTCTTACGTGTTCTACCTTTATCACACTTAGCCTAGTTGACGTGAAGATGATTCCAAAAGAGATCATACATTTGAAGACTTCTTACTGGTTTATGTGCCACCGCCTGTTGCATTTGCATCTTATCAGTCTTCATAAACACTGCTTCACATTCAGTCATTGTTCATCTTAGGTTATTTTAATATTCACCTGGATGATGATCAGGCTCCATTTGTAGCTGAGTTTTCTACCCATATTCAATATTTTACATTTATATCAACCTTATAATTGTCCTCATACCACAGGCCATACTTTGGATACTATTTTGGTGCCTCACACACATTTTTATCAGGTTCACGTTTTTTATCCACCTCAAGGCTCCTCAAATTACACAATGAAGAGAATTTAGGGACCTAAAACTAAGCATGGGAAAACTTTGCTCTTCTTTTTTTTTTTTTTTCTCTCTCCTAGGAGACTTCAAGTTTTCTAGATGTACGGCTGTTATGGACTGCTACTTTGCAAGACATTTGATACTTGGCACCACCCTGGGCAACTACCTCAGTGTTGCCCAGGGTGGTGCCAAAATGGTAGAGATTATAAAGAACAAAAAAATATTAGAGCATAATCAAAAGCATGGATTGAGACAAAGCCAACATGGATTTAGTGAAGGGAAATCTTATCTATTACACTCCTTTTGAAGGGGTGAACAAACATGTGGATAAAGGTGAGCCGGTTGATACTGTGTATCTGGCTTTCAAAAGGCGTTTGACAAAGTACCTCATGAAAGACTCCAGAGGAAATTGGAAAGTCATGGACTAGGAGGTAGTGAAATATTGTGAATTGAAAACTGGTTAAAAGAGTAGGGTTAAAGGGTCAGTATTCTCAATGGAGAAGGGTAGTTAATGGGGTTCCCCAGGGGTCTGTGCTGGGACCCCGCTGCTTTTTAACATTTATAAATGATCTAGATATGGGAGTAGGTAATTAAATTAAATTTGCTGACTGCACAAAGTTGTTAAATCGCAAGAGGATTGTGAGAAATTACAAGAGAACCTTACGAGATTGGGCGTCTAAATGGCGGATGACGTTTAATGTGGGAAAGAGCTACGTTATGCAAGGTTTCACGTTAGGAGTCACTGACCAGGAAAAGGATCTAGGAATCATCGTTGATACTTTGAAATCCTCTGCTCAGTATGCTGCGGTGGCTAAGAAAGCAAATAGAACGTTAGATGATATTAGTAAAGGAACGGAAAACAAAAATGAGGACATTATGCCTTTGTATCGCTCCATGTTGCGACCACACCTCCAATATTGTGTTCAATTCTGGTCGCCGCATCTCAGATATATTGGAACTAGAAAAGGTAAAGAAGGGCGATGAAAATGATAAAGGGGATGGGACGACTTCCCTATGAGGAAAGGCTGAAACGGCTAGGGCTCTTCAGCTTGGAGAAAAGATGGCTGAGGGGGGAGATATGATAGAGGTCTATAAAATGAGTGGAGTGGAACGGGTAGACATGAATTGCTTGTTTACTCTTTTTCCAAAAATACTAGGACTAGGTAGGGGGCGTGCGAGGAAGCTACAAAGTAGTAAATTTAAAATGAATCAGTGAAAATGTTTCTTCACTCAACATGTAGTTAAACTCTGGAATTCATTGCCAGAGAATGTGGTAAAGGTGGTTAGCTTAGCGGGTTTTAAAAAAGGTTTGGACAGCTTTCTAAAGGAAAAGTCCTTAGACCATTATTAAAATGACTTGGGGGAAAATTCACAGCTTATTTCTGGGATAAGCACCATAAAATGTATTGAACTTTTTTGGGGGATCTTGCCAGGTATTTGTGACCTGGATTGGCCACTGTTGGAAACTTGCTGGCTTTGGACCTTTGCTGTTTCCCAGTGTGGTAATACATATGTACTTAAATCTGTATGGTATTGGTCCATCTCCTCTTATTATTGAAACGCTAATTTTGACAAAAAGAATGCATATTGAGGAAAAAGCATCTGATGCCTTAAATGCTTATAAAATGATAGCATACTATTATAAATCAATTCTGATGGCGAAAAGAATATTTTTCTAAGCGGAGAGTTACTGCTCTGCTAAATTGTATAGTATTCTGCAACCTGTGAATACTCTGATTCAGATTCATCTCTGCTCTTATCGTGAAATATATTTTTGACAAGATTACTGGACTTCATCAATGCAATCAACCTTTATTGTATCTTCCCCTTTGCCACTTAGCTTGTTAGAGTGTAGAATCGGATACTGCTTGAGCAGTTTTGCCTAAGAGTAAGATTTCATCTTTTAATCTTCCATCAATTCAAGATGCTACTAGGGCTTTGTGGAAAGCTAGCTACCACTTCTCTGCAGGATCCTTTACCTTCCTGTTTTATTGTATGCTTTTCAATAACTGTTTTTATTTACACTGTGGTTACTTCAAGTCTTCAGCAGGGCCTCAGTTCAGAACAATGAAAGAAGGCAACACCTCTGTTCAGTTATTAGACATCCAGAATGTTGCAAATTTTCATTGTTTCAAGCCTTTCATTTATTTCTAAAATTGTTGAATTTTTTTTTTTGTATTGGTTCAATCTGGGGATTTTCTTGAAGACTGTCTTACATCCAAACCAAACCGAGTTTAGAAGACTTCAAAGCACAGACGGCACTGTGCCTTAACACATTTATTTATTATCTTGACCAGGATTTCAAGACAGTTATACTAATATCTTTACATTTATCTGCGGTCTTTGATCTCATTGATAAGTAATGCCACACTGGGAAAAGGCCAAGGGTCCATCGAGCCCAGCATCCTGTCCACGACAGCAGCCAATCCAGGCCAAGGGCACCTGGCAAACTTCCCAAACGTACAAACATTCTAGACATGTTATTCCTGGAGTTGTGTGGATTTTTCCCAAGTCCATTTAGTAGTGGTTTATGGACTTGTCCTTTAGGAAACCGTCCAACCCCTTTTTAAACTCTGCTAAGCTAACCGCCTTCACCACGTTCTCTAGCAACGAATTTGAGTTTAATTATGCGTTGGGTGAAGAAACGTTTTCTTCGATTTGTTTTAAATTTACTACACTGTAGTTTCATCGCATGCTCCCTAGTCCTAGTATTTTTGGAAAGCGTGAACAGATGCTTCACATCCACCTGCTCCACTCCACTCATTTTATATACCTCTATCATGTCTCCCCTCAGCCGTCTCTACTCTAAACTGAAAAGCCCTAGCCTCAGTCTTTCTTCATAGGGAAGTCGTCCCATCCCCGCTATCATTCTAGTTGCCCTTCGCTGCACCTTTTCCAATTCTACTATCTTTCTTGAGATGCGGCGACCAGAATTGAACACAATACTCAAGGTGTGGTCACACCATGGAGTGATACGACTGCATTGTAACATCCTCACACTTGTTTTCTATACCTTTCCTAATAATACCCAACATTCTATTCGCTTTCCTAGCTGCAGCAGCACACTGAGCAGAAGGTTTCAGTGTATTATCAACGACGACACCCAGATCCCTTTCTTGGTCCGTAACTCCTAACACGGAACCTTGCATAATGTAGCTATAATTCGGGATCTTTTTTTCCCACATGCATCACCTTGCACTTGCTCACATTAAACGTCATCTGCCATTTAGCCGCCCAGTCTCCCAGTCTCATAAGGTCCTTCTGTAATTTTTCACAATTCTGTCGCGAGTTAACGACTTTGAATAACATTGTGTCGTCAGCAAATTTAATTACCTCGCTAGTTACTCCCATCTCTAAATCATTTATAAATATATTAAAAAGCAGCGGTCCTAGCACAGACCCCTGAGGAACCCCACTAACTACCCTTCTCCATTGTGAATACTGCCCATTTAACTCCACTCTTTCCTATTCTTCAACCAGTTTTTAATCCACAATAGGACATTTCCTCCTATCCCATGACCCTCCAATTTCTTCTGTAGCCTTTCATGAGGTACCTTGTCAAACGTCTTTTGAAAATCCAGATACACAATATCAACCGGCTCCCCTTTGTCCACATGTTTTACTCCAAAGAATTGAAGTAAATTGGTCAGGCAGGATTTCCACACAAAAGCCGTGCTGACTTGGTCTCAGTAATCCATGTCCTCGGATGTGCTCTGTAATTTTGTTTTTGATAATAGCTTCTACCATATACTATACTATAGCCTATACTCTATTGAAATGGTTGTGAGACTGGTTCAATTCTTATCTTGTCAAAATGTACACAGGCCATTCTGTGGCAGAGCTCCGTATCTCAGTCCTTCAGTTTGCCCTGTGGGGGTCCACAAGGCTCACTATTAGCGCCAATACTGTTTAATATCTTCATAGCTCCTTTATTCAGTATTAAACCTCTTGACTTAACACCCAGACATTCAGATCCTTGGGACACTAGATGCGCCAATTTTCAAGAAATTGTCAGGGTTTAATTGGAAAAGGGCAGTTTTCATTGCTGTGGGATTTTTCTGACACCTGTTGTGATGGAGTGAATTACCATAGTTTTCTTTAAAGTCTTCAAGCTGGTCAGAGATAATACGTTCTGCTATTTTAGATATATATGGCATCTGTGTAATAGGGTAATAGAAAAATAAGCTAGTTTTGGGTCTTTTGGGGAAAAATGTGTGCTTGTTTCCATATATAGGCACCATTCCTTGAACTGTGGACAATTTGCATGCAGGTAGGGAAGTACTGTAGATTGAAATCATATCAGGAATGCGGTCAGAGGGGGCTGCGGTGGTTTTTAATATCTGCATGGCCTTTTGGGTAGTTGAGATGGAGGGAGGTTTGAAGAAGCTCGGCACAGGGGGGGAAATTGCTAGAACTGGGAGTTAAGGAGGAGCGGCGTACAGCTGTTATTTTATTAACAAAGATTGCTAAATCCTCAACAGATGGTATCTGATCTGGGGGAGGCTGGGCAATCAGGGTCTCAATAAGTGATTATAAAATATAGTACATTTTCCCTTTGAAGGGCTTTAGCTATTTGTGTGGAGTAACATTTCTTTTTGCCTGCTCCCATTCTAGCCTTTGATTTCTAAACTAAACTACGTAATGGACATAACACAACTCTCCCGTTGTACGATTCCATAATGTGACTGTGCCACATGAACCTTATCTAACCACAATATCACTTTGTATTTGTTTACACCGGAGTCTGCAAACGCCTCTCCGGTACTATGTAAGCCACATTGAGCTTACAAATAGGTGGGAAAATGTGGGATACAAATATAACAAAATAAATTCATAAGGGTATCTTTCTTTACTTTCAAGCCCAATGTCTTAGCTGCTCTGGAACTGCCAACTGCTACAGCTATGATATGATTCAGGGGTTTCTCCCATTTTAAATCCTTTTATTCCTTTCCTTTGAATTGAGCTCAGCTAGCAATGAACAATCTGTCAAGGT
Organism: Microcaecilia unicolor; assembly: GCF_901765095.1. Lineage (NCBI taxonomy): Eukaryota > Metazoa > Chordata > Amphibia > Gymnophiona > Siphonopidae > Microcaecilia > Microcaecilia unicolor. The sequence continues at coordinate 30,870 of NW_021963102.1, read as the reverse complement.
CACACAGCATGAATTTCCCCAGAGTCATGTATGTGAGCCCAGTTTGGTCACTGGGGTACTGCACCTCCTCCCCCCACCACCACCCCAAAGAAAAAAATACATGTAAATCTGTGATACCTTTTAGGTAAATGCCTTTACAGAAATGTTTCCCAATTTGTGTTCTAGGACCCCCCCCCCCCCCCCCAAAATTCCCACCAGATAACTATTTAAATCAGTCACTTAAGTTCTAAGTGACACTTTTGGCACACATTTTCTAATTTTGGAGCCATTTATAGATGGGCACACATTAAGTTGATGACCAGAATACCTGAAGGATGCACTCTGTTAACAAATCAATTCTTGTATACCACTAATATCAATATCCCCTTTCCAGGGTTCAGTGTGGTTTACATTCTAGGTGAGACAAAAGCCGATAATAGTGTGAGAACAATTGGAGACCACTGGTGTAATGCATGAGACCAAAAACATAGGAAAGGATAATGGATGACATTACGAGGTAGAAGTCAATGGATTGTTAAATTTTCACTGTTAGAAAAGGTGAGGCTAGGGGTTATCAATCTGGTGATTTAACCTCTTCCTTTTACTGTAAGCAAGGTAGATGCACATGAGCTTGCCTGCATCTCCAATTAGATATGCAATTCATTAACCTAGTGGATTGGAGCATATTGGGCAATGATTAACGTTCACTGTATTTCTAACACTTTTCCAGCCCTGAAGATAAGAGTATTTCTTGTAGGCGCATGCTACAAGTGCTAAATGTGGTTTTGGTTTATCTTTAAAAATTCGCAATTTATTTAGATTTTGCTCACACCTTTTTCAGTAGTAGCTCAAGGTGAGTTACATTCAGGTACTCTGGATAGTTCTCTGTCCCAGGAGGGCTCACAATCTAAGTTTGTACCTGAGGCAATGGAGGGTTGTGACTTGCCCAAGATCACAAGGAGCAGCAGTGGGATTTGAACTGGCCACCTCTGGATTGCAAGACTGGTACTCTAACCGCTAGGCCACTCCTCCACTCAACAATAAGTCACATTTATACAGCCCTGAAGATCAAGAGTATTTCTTGGAGCACAATACAGTGGTTTTGGTTTATCTTTAAATATGCACAATTATAGTCAGTTTCAACATGGTGGTGCTGAAGTGTGCTGTCAGTTTCAACAGATGTTGCTATGCTTAACAGCAGGGGTGTAGCCAGACTTCGGCGGGTGGGGGGTTCAGAGCCTGAGGTGAGGAGGCACATTTTAGCCCCCCCGCCAACCTGCCATCGTCAGCAAAGGCAGGTGGCGGTGGGAGGGGGGGAATCGAGCGGGTTGTCGGCAGGGGGGTCCAGGGCCAAAGCTACGCCACTGCTTAACAGTACCACATGATCTGAGCTCAGGCCAGTGCTCCTTTTAATCTGCTCTTTCAATTAACATTTCGGAGAGCAGTGGTACTTATTGTATAAGTTACAGTGCAATTAAGGGAACATTTTATTTACTAAAATGCTCTGTTAAAAATAAAAATTGAGCTACCACAACATGCATATTTGTCCTGGTGAAGTGGTTCCTAGAGTGGACTGGATACTAAGAAAATGTTTTGTTTTTTTTTTAGAAATGTAGGGCTTTTTAGTGAGCCGGAATCTATCTGGAGGCTTGATACAACTTCACTAGTCTCAAGGAAACCAAAGGGCCTATTAAGCCACTGTAGTGGTTCCTGAACGTCATTGTTGACAGAACCCATTCAAAGTGAATAGGCTTTGTCGGCATTACTGCACTGGGAGCTGCTTGCGCGGTTTGATAAGAGGCACCAAATGAGGCCAAAGTTCCTACCTTTTTAAAAAAATGCATTATGCAAACTTATAAACATATTAATGTGAGGATGACCTCCCCTCCCTCTCAAAAGCTGGAACTGTAGATCTTTCAAAATCTCTTAAATCTCTCCACTTGTCATTTACTCATGGTCCATTATAGAGCATTGTATAACTAAGCTTCAAGTACCAGTTGATAAGTTATGAAGATTGCTATTAATTTAGCAAATCTGCCTAGTATACAGTAAATTTCAGCATGTCTACAGTAGTTAGCAACTTTGGCATAGTAAGTCATCAGGCTTTTTCTTTGAAGTGCAAATGAATATGAACTCATATTGGTTGCTTTTGGTCAGTATTTGCTTTTCAGCTGCTACAAATTTGCAGATTATAGGTATATTAAACGCCAGCAGGAATTTCCAAGCCTAGTCAATGTTGCTTTGGTACAAATCATGACTGAATGCTTATACTGTTGCCATTGTATGCAATCTAGATCTACTTTTGTCACCTAATTCAGCAATAGAGGAGCTAAAATTCTAGAGAGGGTACTGCTACATACTTATGTCTACTCCCCCTTTTTTAATGGAAGTGAGTTGAGCGAAACCAATGTCAATATCTCAAGTGTGGAATTTTAATGCCTTGCAATAGCATTGCAAATGTCAGAATAATTCAGATGCAAACCACTAGCTTTCTACAAGTAGAGGCATGTAGATTATGGTTAAACATGACCATCATACCTTATATCAATGATCTGCTTGTTTTATTTTTAAATGAAAATTAATGCATTTTCCTTCTGGAGGGGGAGTAGCAAATGTTTGCTAATACTGCCTTTCAACTGTGGCAACAAACTGGTTCATAAGCTACAAATGTTTTTAAAAAATGAGAAGACCTCCATAATGACAGGAAAGTAGAGACAACAGACATACAACTATTTATATACAGCCTACAAGCGATGTATAATTAAAATTCATAAAAATACAATGTAAGATACAAAAGCCCATTTTCCTGAGTCTACCATAATCAGTCAAATGAAGCTCAAAAGGTAATATTCCATAGTATGGGTGGAGCTACTGATAAAGCTCTAGCTCTCAAATGAGCCTCTCTAAAATATCAGAGAGGGTACATCAACACCATGCCACGACTACTATTCTTCAAATAAGGAGGACCTGTACTGTGTAACCCTTAGTCAACCATAGAGTTTTAACTATAACTCTACCAATAACCAATGTAACTTTTCCAACAAAGTTTGAGTGGAGGTCCATCAAGATGCTTTACAAATTAAATGTGGTGGTGCATTTTGGACAACTGGAGGTGGCACATCACACCCCCTGGGATCCATGTATAAAGCAGCATAATAATCCAATATGCAGGAATAGTGATCATGATTTGAGTTTATCAAAATCTGGGGTGGTGGGGCACCCTCAATGTCTCAATTAAATTCAAGGGAGGTACAAAGCTGCTAATCTCCAAGGTTGCCCTAACACCTTGCAGTAACTCTGGGTTTCATAATTTTCAGCAAGACTTACATTACTGCAGGTAATTGAGAATTATTTCTGCTAGCTCTTTGGCTAAATAAATGGGGGACAGAGTAGAAACATCAGTTCTGCAACACAGTCTTTGCAGTATAAACAGTTGAACACTTCTGCCTTCCATCATTTTGTATGAGGGATGTCTGGGCTCCCATCTGTGTACAATTTTGTCAACTTGTGCACAGGAGAGCAGGTCTTAGACAGGGTAGAGCTAACATTCTATTGGATTAGATATATATTTATATTTTGTAATCATTCATACATAGTGTTGCTGTGACTAAAGGCTTTGCTGTCTGGAGTAAGAGTTTGAAACTGTACAGGAACTCTAAATTTACTTGGCTGAGCATGTTCAAATTTTTGGACATTAGTTCCTGACCAACTTCCTGTAACTGTAGGCTGACCTAGGGTTATGAGGGTAATGCTCTGCAGATAAATGTAGCTACAGGCTTTTGTTGGCCTACTAAAATGCTTTTCAAATGTGTGTTTAAATACTGGCTGAAATTCTGAAATTTTCTGGTATGTGGGAATTTACCCTTTCAGTACAAATGAAATACTTAGGCAGGGGGAAAAAAACTGTACAGAATCCTTGTTTCAAAAGTATCAGACTTTTGATACAGCATTAACTGAGGACAGTTATGTTTTAAGTGTTAACTTGACATTTGAATTTTTAACTAGTGCTGCTGCCAGCAATTGAGGGCAACCCATGAACCAGACTTTCTGTACTGATGCATGCGTACTCCATAAAACGCAGCTTTTGGCAAGGAACCCAGAGCACTGCTTGCTTTAGACCTTGGGCTAGCAGGAGCATCCTGTTTGTGTGAGTTTTTAAAAAATTTGGTTTGGATTCATACTTTACTACAAGGGGTAATCTGATACTGAGCATAAGAAGTTTGATCCTTTCGGAATCTGGGCTACTTGCTGGAAGGTTTTTCTTGCTTTACAACCTTAGACTGTAATTTTATTTCCTTCCCCTTTATGAATTAGATGCTACATGACTTAAGTGGGTTTCACTAGTCATAACAAAGATTCTTTGTAGATTGACTCCAGGTCAATTGAAATGGTATCGACTGGTGCTATGAAACTTATAGCCCCAACCAGAACATTAAGCCAAATAGTACAGCATATGAGTGAGTTGCATGTGCTTGCAACTGCTGAGGTTTTTTGTATTTAGTGTGACTTACCACTAAAGGGACACTTTTTTTTTTAATTGTATTTTTGGCAAAGTAAATGTATTCTATTCGGGTTTTAAGTTCTGTGCAGTACTGAGAAACTGACTTTCTTGCAGATGCGCTGGTATCCTTCTCCATCCGAAGCTACACAGCAAGGATGGAAGTCTCGTCAATTTTGTTAAAGCTATTTAGTAAGTACTACTTTGATGCATTTTTATCTGGGCCTATTAGTCATTGGTGTAGCAGCATAACTAAAATGAAATCTCTCTTCATTTGAGCCCTGTTACCTGTATAGGGACAGGGACAGAGCTGGTTGTATCATAAATGTTTTCACCCTCCTTGATTTTTGTTCTTCCCAGACAACATGCCTAAGCAGCATATGGAACTTTAATTGGTCCTGGGAGCAAGAGAAAAACTGACTGCTCCAAGGAGATTTTTTTTTCTTCTTCCTAGACCTGAGCACAACATACCATGCCTGAGCCCAGTAGACTTATATCAGGTTTCTGAACATGAACCATAGACTAATTTGGAGAATGATCATAAGGGGGAGACATTGGGGGGGGGGGGGGGGTTAGTTAGTGCCACTTGTGTAAGACTGACTTTGGGATATCTAATCCAATTAATTCAATAGACTGAGATGGGGTAATATTCTGTTTCCCTAATTGACAACTTATAATTAAACTAGTAAAAAAGGCCCGTTTCTGACAATGGGCACTAGCAAGGTTTTCCTCGGAGTGTGTGTGAGAGATGGAGTGTTTGTGTCAGACAGAATGAGAGAGAGAGAGAGACAGTGTGAGAGACAGTGTCTGTGTGTGTGACAGAGATAGTGTGTCAGAGAGTGTATGTGAGAGACAGTATGTGGACCCCTCCCCCCCGCATCAAACCCCCTTGCCACCTGCAGCTGCTGCTGCTCCTGTTGAGCAGCAGCGGCCGCTACAAAAAGAAAAAAAAAAAGCAATAAATGTTTTTAAACATCAAGCGCGGCACCACAGACAGCCATCAGGCATTGGCTGTCTGCTCTACAGCCGCTCCTCCTCTCGCCTCTCGCATCACTGCGCTCCTCCAGGGTCTTACTCAAGGGGCAGCGACGTGGAGGCGAGAGGAGGAGCGGCTGCAGAGCCAACAGCCAATGGCTGTGTGCGGTGCTGTGATTGATGTTTAAAAACATTTATGGCTTTTTTTCTTTTTGTAGCTGCCGCTCAACAGGAGAAGCAGCAGCGGCCGGACAGCATTACCAGTGGCAGCTACGGGTGGAGAGGGTGTTGATGTGCTTTGGTGGGGGGGGGGTGTTTGATGTGCCGGGGGGGCTTGGGTGATGCGCCAAGGGGGTGTTTGAGCGGTGCACTCACAGCTGATTCCCAGGCAAGGGGAGGAGTAGGGAAACACGCGGAGCAAGTTGCTCCGCGTGTGTTTCCCTACTCCCCCCCCCCCCCCCCCGCCTGGGAATCAGCTGTGAGTGACGTCAGCCTGGCTACGGAGCCTAGCTCAGCAACTCCAGGTGCCACGGACACAGGCAGCTACTTTAGAACTTTGGTGGTGAGAATTATTATATAGGATATGTAAATGTGGTGGCCACTTAATACCATTGTGTTTTTTTTCCTCTTTAGATTCTCTTCTCAGCTTGAGTTCACTTTGTCTCCATGAAGTGATGTGCCAGGAATGATCCCACTATCAATTCAACTTTTGTAGGCACCCAGGAGTGTCTAACTGTACTGTAACTTCACTTTCTCCTTATAAGGGGCTGTGGGTTCCCTTGTTCATGTCTCCCCAAAACTGAATCAGTTTTTCTTGACCAAGATTCTCATCTTTTCTGGTAAACCAAAGCCTGGTCTGAGAGGCTCAATCCGGATAAAAATAAAATTATTCTACCTAACCAGGATAACGGGTGCAAGATGAGATTTAACTGAATACAGACCAATGTTTGGGGGTCTCCTCAAACTTTATGGAGCTCTGCTGAAGAAAAACCAGTTTTGCATGATGGCTTCCTGGCATGAATTAAACTACATCCTTTTTTTTTTTTTAGTGCTTGTGTAACCATAGGAACAGGTCTTGGCCTAATTATTGATAATTTATCTTACTTCAATGAGGACTTGGCTTTCAAATACTAGTCTCTTTCCTGTTTGCAGTAAAACCAGAGGAATTATTGTTTTTTAAGTTAAATGCACTGTTCCTGTTTCTCATCCTGTATGAAACCTAGGTTTTCTTCTTTCATCCAACATTTGTAAAATAAGGTGTCTTACTCCCTTACCACCACATTCTTCTGATTGGGAAACTTTCCAGTCTTGCCAAATATTGCCATCCTTGTGGGAATACAGAAAAAAGTATGAGTATTTTTGTACCATGTGTAATAAGAAAGTATTTATGCATCAAAGGATTTGTGTGCATTTGTGTGCAATTTAATTATTAAAAAAAATTTGTAATCTGTAAGATAAGTTAATGTTAGAGCCAAAAAGTGACTATTATTCTGTTGGACAAAACATTAAGATTTGTGCAATTTTTTTTTGTTTTTGTTCGCATTCTTTTGCTTGAAGTGCTGAAGTATCTACAACCATGGCTCTTGCTTGTATTAAGACTGCAATGAGTTGCTTTGTTTCTGATCCTAGGAGAATGTGAAACTGGATAATATATGAAATGCAAAAATCCTTGTCTTCTGATATTTTATTCTACTACTGAGGCTGTGGGTGGCAATATCCACATCATAAACTTGGTGCTGATACTTTAATCCCTGAGGTTCAGGGATGTTGCAAGGACACATTGGCTAGGAGGGAGCAGGTCACCAAGCTTTTATCACCATTTCATACTGCTGTCTTCAGAACTGTCATTCTACTGCTGTGGCTAATAGTAAACTAGCAAAGCATTCAGTAACTTTGAAAGCATCAACTGAAAATGCCATTTTGGCCACTGGAAGAGGAATGCATATTGGACTCAACTGGATGCATAGGAGCCAGTTCTGTTAGCTCCCACAATATTGGAATGGAAATGGGACTTGATATACTGCCTTTCTGAGGTTTTTGCAACTACATTCAAAATGGTTTACATATATTCAGGTACTTATTTTGTAACGGGGGCAATGGAGAGTTAAGTGACTTGCCCAGAGTCACAAGGAGCTGCAGTGGGAATCAAACTCAGTTCCCCAGGATCAAAGTCCACTGCACTAACCACTAGGCTACTCCTCCACTCCTAAGGCATTGATTGGGCAGTTTAATGTTCATTTAGCTGTAATAGCTGTATCACTTCAATTAAACCAAGTAGGTTTTTTGCAGGGTTGCCTTAACATTAAGCGAACTAGGTGGCTGCTTCTAAGGGATGGCAAAGAACAGCACCAGTCAAGCAAAATAACACAAAACCAAAGAACCATGGCAACATGGACCACTTTTCAAACAGCCCATGTACCTCTCTAAATTACTTCTGGAAATCAACCTGATTATACACATGCACTTACAAAGCAAAGTTTAATATTAAAAAGTATGATGGCCAGGTATGCATTTTTACAGGACTGTTGTGGGAAGGGTAGTTGGCATGCCCTAAGTACATAAGCATTGCCACACTGGGCTAGACCAAAGGTTCATCAAGCCCAGTGTCCTGTTTCCAACAGTGGCCAATCCAGGTCACAAATACCTGGCACTATCCTGTAAAAGTACAATACGTTTTATGCTGCTTATACCAGAACTAAGCAGTGGATTTTTCCCAATTCATTTTATTAATGGTCTGTGCTTTTCCTTTAGAAAGCCACCCAAACCTTTTTAAACCCTGCTAAGCTAACCACCTTTACCAAATTCTCAAGCAATGAATTCAAGTTTAATTACATGATGAGTGAAGAGAGAATTTCTCTGATTTGTTTTAAAATTACTACTTTGTAGCTTCATCACATGCCTCCTAGTTCTAGTATTTTTGAAAAGAGTAAACTATTCACATACCTGTTCCACTCATTATTTTATAGACCTCTATCATATCTTCCCTTTGTCTTTTCTCCAAGCTGAAGAGCCCTAGCCACTTCAGTCTTTCCTCATAGGGAAGTCATCCCATTCCCTTTATCATTTTCGCCACCCTTCTCTGTACCGTTTCTAATTTAGTATACCTTTTTTGACATGCGGCAACCAGAATTGAACACAATATTTGAGGTGCGGTCGCACCATGGAGCAATACAAAGGCATTATAAGGTCCTTATTTTTGTTTTCCATTCCTTTTCTAATACCTAACATTCTATTTTCTTACCCTCTGCTCAGTGTGCTACGATGGCTTTCAACGTATCATTGACGAAGCCTAGATCTTTCTTGGTGACTCCTAATGTGCAACCTTGCATTACATAGCTATAATTTGGATTCCTCTTTCCCACATGCATCACTTTGCACTTGCTCACATTAAACGTTGTCTGCCATTTAGATGCCCAGTCTCCCATTCTTGTAAGGGCCTCTTGTAATTTTTCACAATCCTCTCATGATTTAACAACTTTGAATAACCTTGTCAGCAAATTCAATGACCTCACTAGTGAACTCCCATCTCTAGATCATTTATAAATGTTAAAAAGCAGTGGTCCCAGCACAGACCCCTGGTGAACCCCATTATCTGCCCTTCTCCATTGAGAATACTGACCATTTAACCCTACAGTCTGTCTTCTCTCTTTAACCAGTTTTTAATTCACAATAGGACACTACCTCCTATCCCATGACTCTCCAATTTTTTCCTGGAGTCTTTCATACGGTACTTTGGATTTTCAAAAGGCATTTGCCAGATACATAATATCAACCAGCTCACCTTTATCCACGTTTGTACACACCTTCAACTAAATGTAATAGATTTGGTGAGGCAAGATTTCCCTTCACTAAATCCATGTTGGCTTTGTCTCATTAATCCATGCTTTTGAATATGGCTCTGTAATTTTTTCTTTATAATAGTTTCTACCATTTTGCCCAGCACTGATGTCATGCTCACTGGTCTATAATTTCCCGGAGCTCCTCTGGCACCTTTTTTAAATATCGGTGTTACATTGGCCATCCTCCAATTTTCTGGTACCACGCTCAATTTTAAAGATACATATTACTAACAATAGTTCCGCAAGTTCATTTTTCAATTCTATCAGTACTCTGGGATGAATACCACCCTGTCCAGGAGATTTGCTAGCAGCTCTTAAATTTGTCAAACTTCCCCATTACATCCTCCAGGTTTATAGCGATTCAGTCAGTTTCTCACTCATCAGCTTTGAATACCATTTCTGGCACTGGTATCTCTCCCAAATCTTCCTTGGTGAAGACCAAAGCAAAGAATTCATTTAATCGCTCCTCTATGGCTTTGTCTTCTTTGATTGCCCCTTTTATCCCTCGATCATCTAGCAGTCCAACAGAATCTTTGGCCGGCTTCTTGCTTTTAATATATCTTGAAAAAAAAAAATTCTACTGTGTGTGTGTGCCTCCAGTGCATTTTTTTTCTTTCAAAGTACCTCACTGCCTTCCTTATCAGTGCTTTACATTTAAATTGACATTCTTTATGCTGTTTTGTATTATTCAGTCTGTTGTTTCTTCCATTTTCTGAAGGATTTGATCAGGAGCAATGTGTAAGGCTGAAGGTTAACCTAGTGCATCCCCTATCCTTGTGTTATCCCTGGACTTTGGACCTCTAAAGTGAAACGTATATAGCCCCTCAAAGGCAGACTAGCCTAAGGCAAATATCACTACCTTATAATGACCAAATTGTGTTCCAAAGCAGTACTACCACCCGTGCTGCTTATTTTTGGTATCATGACAAGTTCTGATGTGGATTGGCCCCACTTGCTAACAACTTCCTATACTTAGTGGATCTTTGATCTGATAGCTAAGCTGTGGAGAGGAAAAGACTATGTACATTGTTCTACAATAAGGTGTTAGCATATACGTGGCCTAGTGGTTAGGGTGGTGGACTTTGGTCCTGAGGAACTGAGTTCGATTCCCAGCACAGGCAGCTCCTTGTGACTCTGGGCAAGTCACTTAACCCTCCATTGCCCCATGTAAGCCGCATTGAGCCTGCCATGAGTGGGAAAGCGCGGGGTACAAATGTAACAAAATAAATAAATACAGTCAATGTGGTATGAAACTTAAGTTGAAATTCTTATTACATTATCAACACTGAGGTAGAAAAGAGAGGGTTCTGAGTATAACAAGAAACCAGAGCAAAACAAAAAGCATAAGACCTTTCCAGAACAGAACAAAAGCAGTTCTTTAAATGGACCTGACATGGCCTGTGTTTTGGTAACCAAGCACCTGGAGCAGGGATCTAATATATATATATAACTTGTACAGTAATTCAATAAAAACCAACTTAATCTATAAAAAACATACATACAATACATTTTAAAAGGGGAACTACATAGTAAAATTACATCTGAGGAATGCCCCATAAAACTTAAAAAAATTCCCCCCAAATCATAATGATAAAGTAGAACACAAAGGTAACACATACTACTGCCAAAAAGAAACTGTGTCCTCTTTGCTTATCACAACAGTGTCCAATGCTCATATTGTATGAATCATGTATCATACTCAAACTAGAGAGCTGGGCTGAAAATATCAAAACTATCATAGGTATTGTAGGTGTAGCTAGCAGTGTGGTGGGGGGCTGTGATTGATTTGTAAATGAAACATGGATTGAAATCCATTTTACAGTTGTAAACTGTATCCACTTTCATACTGGGGTTCAAGGATAAGGATCACAGATGGCTGTACGTCTTGTTTCCAAGCTATTCCAAGGTAATTTGATACTGTAGGTAACACTTAAAACCATGAGCCTTCTCTCCACTCCCTCTTACTGTGTGTACCAACCCCCCAGAACAGCTAAAAGCAATCTGCTTTCTGAGGCAAGAGATAAGATTGCCATTTAGAAGCCCAATCTTCCAGTATAAGGGCAGATTGCATTTCATGTGAAAAAATGCAAAGTAATACATATAGGGAAGGGAAACCCAAATTATAGCAACTCGATGCAAGGCTCCACACTGTTATCTAGGTGTCATCACTGATACTTTTGAAACCCTCTGCTCAGTGGGCAGTGGTGGCTAAGAAAACTACAATCTTAAAAATTAAAGGAATGGAGAATTAAAACAATATCATGCCTTTGTTTTGCTCTGTTGTGTGACTGCATCTCAAATATTTTGTGCACTGGTCACTGGATCTCAGATACAGTAGAATTAGAAAAACATACAGAGAAGGGGTGACCAAACTGATAAAGGGAATGGGATGACTTCCCTAGGAAGATGGAAAAGACTAAGACTCTTCAGCTTGGAGAAGATGAAGGAGGGGTATTATGACCAGTCTATAAAATCACAAGTAGAGTGGAACAGGTATATGTGCTCGCTTGTTTGCCCCCTACCCCTTGTAGTTGGAAAGAGTACACAATAAAGATAATTGTTGGTATAATTAAAACAGAATTTCTTCACTCAATGTGTAAGTTCTGGAATTTGTTGCCAAAGACTGTTGTAAGTAGCGTAATGGGTTTAATGAAAACTTTGGGCACTTTTCTAAAGTCCTTAAAGTATTATTAAGATGGACTTGGGACAATTCACTCATTGTTTCTGGGATAAGCAGCATGAAATTGATTTTACTCTTTTGGAATCATTCCAGGCACTTGTGACCTGGATTGGCCACTGTTGGAAACAGGATACCAAACTTTGGTCTGTCCCAGTATGGCAATGCGTGTATACTGGTTCGGGATCAGGGAGGGTCCCCTTATAGAGTACAGGTTGGGTCTGCCCTAAGAAAAAAAATAATGCAACTTATACTCTCAGGTTGTATGATAATAAATGAAGTGTCTGTTTCCTGGGCTGGAGCACTGGTTTCTCTCACCTGGATTGTCCTGAGTTACATACATGTGTGAAGGGAAAGGGCAAGAGGCACTTAGCCTGTGTGTGGAGTGAGAGGCCTTGATAACCTGTAGGAAGCACCAGAGTGCTGCAGCAGTGATCCGAGAGTCCACAGACAGCTGTGTCTGCAATGAAGAAGCAGCTTGCTTTGGCCACAGGAACCAATGCTTGAGATTGCGGCACAAAAGTATGTGAGCTGGAGTAGGGTCTGTGTATGATTTGGCATGTCTGCTATTGCCTTAGATACAAACTTTGGGGTCCATTTACTAGGCTGCAGTATAAACTGGCCTTAGTGTACCCTTATGTAGGTCTTTCCTGCTCAGTAAGGCCATTTTTTTGCTACAGCCAGAAAATTACTGATATTTTCCCAGTTAATGACCATATGCTGTTAGCGAAGTAGTGAGGTGAATTAGGCTGTTTAATGATCAATGACCTTTATTATTATCAAAAAATAACACATGTAAGGACCCCACATGGCTGTGTTTTGGTGTGTGGGCCTGCCTCAGGAGTCATTAAACCTGTAAGAATATATTGGTGGGAATGCAAGTGAAGCAGTCCTGTGTTAAGTCGTTTATTTGTTTAATTATTTATATACTGCTTAGCCCTAAGCAGTTTACAGTTTCATTTGCAGGTACTGGGTCTATTCCTAGTGGCCTCATAGTCTAAATAGTACAGTATACTGGGGCAATGCAGAGTTAGGCGAGTGGGCCAGGGTCACATGGAGCTGCAGAGAGAATTGATCCTGGTTCCCCAGGATCTCAACTCGCTATCAACCATCAGGTAGCAGCAGGAATTAAACGCAGCTCCCCAGGTCCACAAATTACCTGCTGCACTAACCATTAAGCCACTCCTCCAATTGCAGTGCTCCTGGCACTCCTCTGCTATGTGCTAACAGCTCTGGCCAACTGGTGATGTAATGGATGCAATTGACTTAACACAGGACTGCTTTCTTTTAATTGTCACTTGTAGTTGCACTGACATATGCTTACAGATTTAATGACATCTGAGGCAGGCTCACATGCCAAAACGTGACCCTGTAGGGTCCTACATGTGCTGTTTTTGGACTATAATAAAGGTCCTTGATCTTTAAATATCCTCATTGTATTAGCCTCACTTCATTGATGTCTACAGATTGTGAGATTTTGGATCTTCTCTTCCTCTTTTTGTTCTCCCCATATGCTAATGTTTCCATTAGTGTGTGACTATTAACAAAAATTAGCATGTAAGCTTTTTCTGTCACCCATTTTGTAGGCAGTATGGGCTTACATGCTAATTGTAGCTAATCAGCTTGTGGCTGTGCTGATTTGTGCTGTCCCACCCACTCCCCCCCCCCCCCCCCCCCCGAGCTGCTCCCTCCAATAAAAATTCAGAACTATCTTTTAAAGTGAGGTAAGGTTTGATACCACAGGCTCTCTTAGCTTGTAACTACTCTGGGAACTGGAGAACGCCTTCTATAACGGAATGTAATTTCCTTAAGTTACTACTGAAACAGGTGTGAGCTAAATCTTAAACAAACAAGATGAAATGTATTATAGCAACTTTCCAAAACTGATGCCTTAATTTTAGAATTATATACAGTCATCATAACAGGGGCGTAGCTACGGGTGGGCCTGGGTGGGCCCAGGCCCACCCAATCTCGGCCCAGGCCCGCCCAGTCTTTTGCGACCCTCACCAAGTTCCACGACGACGACGACTTATTTTGTTGTCCGTAGCGGCGAGCGGCCGTAAAAGCAGCAAGCAGCGAGCCAGTCTCGACTCCGTCCTTTGCTTCCTGCCCTCTCAGCGTCCCGCCCACCCAAAAGGAAATGACGTCAGAGGAAGGCGGGACGGCACAGAGAGAGGGCAGGAAGCGAAGGACGGAGTCCAGACTGGCTCGCTGCTTTTACGCTGCAACTTCGGGAGTGGAGTGGAAGAGAGCCAGCCAGCCCGCCCGCCCGCCCATGTAGTCCATTGTAAGTAAAGAAGCGATTTAGTTTCCACTCCTCCGCGCAGCCGTCGCCGTTCACTCAAAACACAGGGCAAGCAAACCTGTGAGCTGCTGCATTCACATTCTCGTTCTTTTGAGGGGGGGGGGGGCGGGGGAGACGCGAGATAGAATGGGGAAGGGGATTGAAATAAACAGGATGGGCAGGGGAGAGAGGAGAATTGCCGGACAACAAGGATTGATGGAGGGGGCAGGGGAGAGAGGAAATTTGCTGGAGATGGATGGAGGAGAAGGCAGGGGAGAATGGAGAGTTGCTGGACATGTATGGATGGAGAGGAGGGCAGGGGAAGGAGGAAAATTGCTGGACATGGATGGATGGATGGAGGGAAAAGGGGAGAGAGGAAATTTGCTGGGGATGGATGGAGGAGAAGGCAGGGGAGAATGGAGAGTTGCTGGACATGTATGGATGGAGAGGAGGGCAGGAGAGAGAATAGAAATTGCTGGACATGGCGCGGAGGGCAGGGGAAGAAGAAAAATTGCTGGACATGGATGGATGGATGTAGGGGAAAGGGGAGAGAGGAAATTTGCTGGGTATGGATGGATGGAGGAGAGGGCAGGGGAGAATGGAGAGTTGCTGGACATGTATGGATGGAGAGGAGGGCAGGGGAGAGAATAGAAATTGCTGGACATGGAGCGGAGGGCAGGGGAAGGAGGAAAATTGCTGGACATGGATGGATGGAGGGAGGGGAAAGGGGAGAGAGGAAATTTGCTGGGTATGGATGGATGAAGGAGAGGGCAGGGGAGAATGGAGAGTTGATGGAGGGAGGGGAGAGAAGTCAGGGTGGAGATGCGCATGGATGGAGGGGAGGGAAGAGAGGAGGAATGCTGGACATGGATGGAGTGGAGGGCAGGGAAGAGAAGGAAAAATGTTGGACAAGGATGGAGGGGAGGGAAGACAGAGGAAGTAGAAGCACATGGATGGAGGGAAGTAAGGAGAAATGCTGGATATGGATGGAGGGAAACTGCTGAGTTTAAGGGCTGGTTTGGAACACGTTCAGGGCAGATACTGAAACTCGAGGAAGGATAGGGACAGGGCTACAGATGGTAGACAGGACACATAAGGACACAGGAGGATGGTGGACATGGTGAGAGAAAAAATATCAGATGGAAAGAAGACACTGCATAAAACAGAAGACACTGGGACCAAAGCGAATAGATCAGACAACAAAGGTAGAAAAAATATTTTATTCAGAATTTATTAATTGGAATATGTCAGCTTTTGGAAATGTGAATCTGTGATATTTTGCATGTAAGTTTCAATTTTTCTGGTATTGCTGCATGCTGAGTCTGACTTCTTGAGTTAACTTTCCAGTTTAGTATTTTGCCTTCATATTTTTTGTTTTCTAGTTCCTTGTGTCATGTCTATTGTCATGTGTTTTTCATGTGTGATCAAGGTGCAGTATTCTGCTAGCGTGTAGTATTTGCAGCCCTTTTGGTTTTGCTTTTTTTTTTTCACGAGGTAGTATATTAGTGTTTTACAGCCTAGTGTAATTACAGTTCTGCCTTTTCAAGCATAAGGTTGTAGCTCGTCCTGTCCTTGGAATTAGTGCTGTTATGGCTTAGTAAGGATATGAGTGTGTTTTTGCACAAGTTTGTGTATAGCATTTTGCAGTGGAGAGATTGTGGGATAATGTAATTATATTTAAAAATATCAATTTTTCCATTAAGTATGTATGTGGTTATACTGATGCAGGGCAACTGTTGGGCATCAAGTGAATTCTAAGGCATTATTTTGTAGGATCCCAAGAGACACTGCTCAAACTTATATAGACAGTGCATGCCCACCCATATTAGCTCTGGGCCCACCCAAAATCTCAGGTCTGGCTACGCCACTGCATCATAATCTTTGTGGTAAGAAACTCAAGGAGTGCGCTATTAGGCAGGACTGCACCATGCTGAAATCCCTGCACGATATGTCCACTGTCATTCCTGCCCGCCCATTGCAGCGTGGCCGTGGCCAAGCAGGGCAGATGATAGATGGGGCGCAATTTTGGCATCCTGCCTTCATTATTCCCTATGTGGCCGCATTGCTCACACAGCCCTGCCTTTAGAATAGGATATAAAGGAAATGAATTCAGGGCTGTGGAGGTGCTATGGCCACACAGGGTGCAAAGCGGCTGGGGTATCAGAAGGTAGGTTGCATAAGGCTTCAGACATGCCCGAGTAGATTATAGTGGTCAATTGATCTCTGTCTCACCCAGCTATCCAAAACAAAAATCTGGGAACCTTACTTTTGCGCCCCCCCCCCCCCCAAGTACTGCTGTGGTATGTATTTCACCTCGGTCCCCCAAGAAATTTTTGGCCAGCCACCGTGCCTACGAGCCACCAAATTAAAAAATAAAAGATAGTTACTGTAGGAACTTAAGCTCAGTAGGGGCCACAATCCACTGCTGCAATAACAAGGAGAGGGAGGAGAGGTACGACATTGCTGGGGGGGGGGGGGGGGGGGGTGAGACTGCTATTTGAGGTTCCCCTGTCTGATCTGTGGTACTTATTTTGCAATTTCAAAAATGCGGTAAATAAATTTGATGAGGGTTTGTGTGTTGCAGTCCGGTTTCTCTAGGCAGTAGTCTGCTCTCCTCCCCCCATTCTGGGGATCGGGTGTGTTTTTACCTTCTTATTAGGATGTGCTCTAGTATTATCTGTCTGTGTCTAACAGGACTCATATCCTGGCTTTTCAGGTTTGCATTCAGCAGCTGGAGAAAGTAGTACTTTCTCCAGCTGCTGAATGCAAACCACTTGCCAAACCGAGTAGGATACAGGAAAAAAGATTCCACGTCCCATATTTATATTTTCCAAACTGAAACGTCACAAGCTCCAACTGACAAATGAATAGAACCAGCCCTGAACTATTGCATGCGCAGCACAGTATCCAAACTTAATTGGCTGGTTCTAGGGTCAGTCAGGTGTTCATTAAAACGTGTTCTGTTCTGTGATTGGTTCTCATGTCCCTGAAAGACTCAACCACACTATATTAGCATGCGTACGACGCGACGACTGATCGCTACAAATTTCTCCTCATATATTTGGTGGTTGGTTTTACTGAGAGAGCAGACAAGGCTCAGTAAACCAAGCAGGTCTACCGGGTTTGCAAAATTCTCAGCAGTTTCTTGTTTTTGGCTTCAGCTGTTGCATGTAGGGTAGCCTTCAGTTCTCAGTTGGGAGTGGGAGATAATCTGTACCAGGTAAATCTCTAACAAATTAAATTGGTCAGGCCTTATCATTTACAGCTGAAAGTTAATAAGAACTGGCAGTACTCCCCAGTGGCGTAGCCAGACCTGAGATTTTGGGTGGGCCCAGAGCTAATATGGGTGGGCATGCACTGTCTATATAAGTTTGAGCAGTGTCTCTTGGGATCCTACAAAATAATGCCTTAGAATTCACTTGATGCCCAACAGTTGCCCTGCATCAGTATAACCACATACATACTTAATGGAAAAATTGATATTTTTAAATATAATTACATTATCCCACAATCTCTCCACTGCAAAATGCTATACACAAACTTGTGCAAAAACACACTCATATCCTTACTAAGCCATAACAGCACTAATTCCAAGGACAGGACGAGCTACAACCTTATGCTTGAAAAGGCAGAACTGTAATTACACTAGGCTGTAAAACACTAATATACTACCTCGTGAAAAAAAAAAGCAAAACCAAAGGGCTGCAAATACTACACGCTAGCAGAATACTGCACCTTGATCACACATGAAAAACACATGACAATAGACATGACACAAGGAACTAGAAAACAAAAAATATGAAGGCAAAATACTAAACTGGAAAAGTTAACTCAAGAAGTCAGACTCAGCATGCAGCAATACCAGAAAAATTGAAACTTACATGCAAAATATCACAGATTCACATTTCCAAAAGCTGACATATTCCAATTAATAAATTCTGAATAAAATATTTTTTCTACCTTTGTTGTCTGATCTATTCGCTTTGGTCCCAGTGTCTTCTGTTTTATGCAGTGTCTTCTTTCCATCTGATATTTTTTCTCTCACCAGTCCACCATCCTCCTGTGTCCTTATGTGTCCTGTCTACCATCTGTAGCCCTGTCCCTATCCTTCCTCGAGTTTCAGTATCTGCCCTGAACGTGTTCCAAACCAGCCCTTAACTCAGCAGTTTCCCTCCATCCATATCCAGCATTTCTCCTTACTTCCCTCCATCCATGTGCTCTACTTCCTCTGTCTTCCCTCCCCTCCATCCTTGTCCAACATTTTTCCTTCTCTTCCCTGCCCTCCACTCCATCCATGTCCAGCATTCCTCCTCTCTTCCCTCCCCTCCATCCATGCGCATCTCCACCCTGACTTCTCTCCCCTCCCTCCATCAACTCTCCATTCTCCCCTGCCCTCTCCTTCATCCATCCATACCCAGCAAATTTCCTCTCTCCCCTTTCCCCTCCCTCCATCCATCCATGTCCAGCAATTTTCCTCCTTCCCCTGCCCTCCGCTCCATGTCCAGCAATTTCTATTCTCTCCCCTGCCCTCCTCTCCATCCATACATGTCCAGCAACTCTCCATTCTCCCCTGCCCTCTCCTCCATCCATCCATACCCAGCAAATTTCCTCTCTCCCCTTTCCCCTACATCCATCCATCCATGTCCAGCAATTTTTCTTCTTCCCCTGCCCTCCGCGCCATGTCCAGCAATTTCTATTCTCTCTCCTGCCCTCCTCTCCATCCATACATGTCCAGCAACTCTCCATTCTCCCCTGCCTTCTCCTCCATCCATCTCCAGCAAATTTCCTCTCTCCCCTTTTCCCTCCATCTATCCATGTCCAGCAATTCTCCTCCTTCCCCTGCCCTCCGCTCCGTCCAGCAACTCTCCATTCTCCCTTGCCCTCTCCTCCATCCATCCCCAGCAAATTTCCTCTCTCCCCTTTTCCCTCCATCCATCCATCCATGTCCAGCAATTTTCCTCCTTCCCCTGCCCTCCTCTCCATCCATACATGTCCAGCAACTCTCCATTCTCCCCTGCCTTCTCCTCCATCCATCTCCAGCAAATTTCCTCTCTCCCCTGCCCCCTCCATCAATCCTTGTTGTCCGGCAATTCTCCTCTCTCCCCTGCCCATCCTGTTTATTTCAATCCCCTTCCCCATTCTATCTCGCGTCTCCCCCGCCCCCCCCCCCCCCCTCAAAAGAACGAGAATGTGAATGCAGCAGCTCACAGGTTTGCTTGCCCTGTGTTTTGAGTGAACGGCGACGGCTGCGCGGAGGAGTGGAAACTAAATCGCTTCTTTACTTACAATGGACTACATGGGCGGGCTGGCTGGCTCTCTTCCACTCCACTCCCGAAGTTGCAGCGTAAAAGCAGCGAGCCAGTCTGGACTCCGTCCTTCGCTTCCTGCCCTCTCTCTGTGCCGTCCCGCCTTCCTCTGACGTCATTTCCTTTTGGGTGGGCGGGACGCTGAGAGGGCAGGAAGCAAAGGACGGAGTCGAGACTGGCTCGCTGCTTGCTGCTTTTACGGCCGCTCGCCGCTGCGGACAACAAAATAAGTCGTCGTCGTCGTGGAACTTGGTGAGGGTCGCAAAAGACTGGGCGGGCCTGGGCCGAGATTGGGTGGGCCTGGGCCCACCCAGGCCCACCCGTAGCTACGCCCCTGGTACTCCCCCACCCAGTGAAGACTATAAAGCTTAAACTGCCAAAGGCAAATGGTGCTAATAAAGGCCTTATTGCTTATTAAGGCACATTATGCTTTCTCCTCTTCTTTGACAGTTCCTTGCAGGCAGGCCTTATGTTCCAAGGTGAGAAGGCATGGTTCTCCCAAAGCGTGAGCCGGGACCTGTGTGAGTTCTGGGGTAGGTCTGTATATACTGATAATTTACCATTTACTGGCAGATAAGCTTAAAAGTACGTTTACTACTTAGTCCCAAGCATTTGTTATTTAGGCAAGCTTACATAACATGGGACTTGCTGGATCAGACACAACACCTCCAGTTTCTTGGTCTGATTGTGCATCTTGGCAGTTCACCTGCCATTTAGGTGATGAGCACAGCAGAGGAATACAGATGAGGTACCATCAAATACAAGGCTACCAGAAAGGGGAGAAATAAAAAAAGTGACAGTACGAGTTGAGACTGGGTGGTGATAATTCGACCTACCATTGGTAGAGCAGATAGGTTGATGTTATACAAGGGTGTTCCTTGGTTCACCAAACATAAATGAGTTGGCAATTATAGATGTTCCACTTGCCTGTGATCCTTTTTTTTATGATTCATTTATTTATTAATTTTAAACTTTTAACAAGAGTACACTTGTCATATGCAATACAGCCAGATAAATAACAAAAAGAAAATTACAAAAACAGTTTTGAGGAATAATTATTCTCATCCAAGAATTACATTAAAAGAAAAAGGTTACTTTTTGCTTATAACATACTAGCCTTTGAGCCCGTAAAAACGGGCTATTATAGGAAGGGTCGGTTGAAAGGCCCGCCCCCGCCGCCGAGTTCGCCGCTGCCCCTCCCCCTCCGAATTCGCACCCCCCCCCCGAGCCATCACCACCCACCTTCCACCCGGCCGGGCCCTCGCTCCGCTAATGAAACAGCAAGGGTCCGGGAACGCAGTACTGAGCTCTGCTGAGCTGCCGACGTCTGCCTCGTTCTTCTTCTCTGCCTGTCCCGCCCTCGTGTGACGTAACGTCGTCGAGGGCGGGACAGAGGCAGAGAAGAAGAAGGAAGGGCGATGTCGGCAGCTCAGCAGAGCTCAGTGCTGCGTTCCCGGACCCTCGCTGTTTCAATAGTGGAGCGAGGGCCCGACCGGGTAGAAGGTGGGTGGTGGCGGCGACTCGGGTGGGGGGGAGCGTTAGACGGCGGTGTCCCTCCCTCAGAAATGCGTAGTGCAGACCCTCTCTGTTCCGCCCCCCGTCATCACGTATTGACGCAGGGGCGGGGCAGAGAAGGTCTCTACTGCGCATTTGCGAGTGAGTACGACACTCGCCTTTTATATATATTGATTATTCTGCTTTCTTAGGCCACAATCTCTTGGGGGCGTTAAAGAATTAGAGAAGATTACAAGGAATAACAAATAAATAAACAAGGCTGTGTATTCCCCATTCTAATTTAACAGTTGTTATTTCAGTTGTTTCAAATCCAGAAAAGATTTCGGCTGATCAGGAGAATAAAAAACGTATTTCGGCTGACCCAACTTTACAGGGATAAGCAAGAAAGAAAGTTCCTCCTGCTTCCACTGTTCTTTTTTTTCATAACCAAAAAAGCTTTTCTTTTCTGTTGAGTCATCTTTGTTACATCAGGGTATATCCATATTCTCACCTCCAAAGTGAGAATTAGCATTTTTAAAGTAGAGTCTCAAAACAGAATTAATATCTTGTTCAGAAACAAAGGAAACCAACAGTGTTGCCCACTCTGTTGCGTTATCTAAATGAAACGGGCGCTAGCAAGGTTTTCCTCGGAGTGTGTATGTTTGAGAGAGTGTGTGTGAGAGTGACTGTGTGAGAGAGAGAGTGAATGTGCGTGTGTGTGACAGAGAGAGTGAGACTGGGTGCGAGTGTGTCTGTGAGAGAGAGACTGTGTGTGAGAATGAGAGTGTGTGCCATGGGCCCCCCTCCTCCTCCCTCCGAGTTCCAAGGTCGCCCCTCCCTCCGAGTTCTAGGGTCGTCCCATCCCTCCGAGTTCCAGGGTCGACCTCCCCCCTTCCTCCGAACTCCAGGGTCATCCCCTCTCTCCCTCCCTCCGAGTTCCAGGGTCGTCCCCTCCCTCCGAGTTCCAGGGGACCGAGTTTCAGGGTCCCCTCCTCCCTCCCTTTCTCTGAGTTTCAGGGTCCCCCTCCCTCCCAGTTCCAGGGTCGTCATCCCTTCCTCCCTCCCTTCCAGTTCCAGCACCCCTCCCTTCGAATTTTAGAAGTCATCTTCACTTACGAAGTCGGGGTTATGGCGGCCGTCAGCAGCAGTAAAAGGCGTGCAGGCTTGGCCCTTCTCTCTCTCTCTCAGCTCTAGTCCCGCCCTCATTTCCTGTTTCTGCAAGGGCGGGACCAGAGCTGAGAGAGAGAAGGGCCGAGCCTGCACGCCTTTTACTGCTGCTGCCGGCCGCCGTAAACCCGACTTGGTAAGTGAAGATGACTTTTAAAATTTGGAGGGAGGGGGCCTGGAACTGGGAGGGAGGGAGGGACGACGACCCTTGAACTGGGAGGGAGGGACGAGGGAGGAGGACCCTGAAACTCAAAGAAAGGGAGGGAGGAGGGGACCCTGGAACTCGGAGGGAGGGAGGGGACGACCCTGGAGCTCAGAGGGAGGGAGGGGGGTCGACCCTGGAACTCGGAAGGAGGGGATGACCCTGGAATTTGGAGGGAGGGAGGGGACGACCCTGGAACTCCAGGCTTGGTTGTATCGGGGAAGAAGTTGAGGTAGGAGGGGGCACTGTCCTCAATATTCCCTTTCGTTTCGTGTGAGGCATAGTTGCAAAGAAGAAATTATTTTCAAAGCCTAGCAGGAGCGTCTCACAATCCAACTGGTCATGCCGCCACCCGCCAGTGATCCTGTTATATAAATAGGTGTACTACTTTCCCTCTCCCCCACACACACTAATTTTAAGACCATGTTTGACAAAGTAGGTAGCATGACTCTGAACATTGTCAATGTTTTTTCCACAGGTAGAGAGTTGAGGTATAGAACGGAAATGTTTTAATCAGAAGTCTTAAATTGCACAGTATACGTGGCATAGTTTAAATACAACTCTTTATTGTGTTTAAATAATCTAACCAAACCTACAGCTAAGTAAAAGGGCCCCAAAAAGATTTCTTATGAAAACAAAGGGAAACAGAATGGGCTACTAGAAGAGCAGAGACAATGGAAATAAATTGCCCAATGGAGGAGGCAATAATTATTCAGATATATTAGTATGCTTTTTGTGTTAGTCCACTTTAAAGTGAGGCCCCGGTATATATGTCAGACCTCATAGACTTACCAACCAGGAACACAAAAAGGTCAGCACGCACATTCCTGAATCTCCACTACCCCAGTTGCAAAGGGCTTAAATATAAATCAACATATGCATCCAGCTTTTCCTACATTAGCACACAACTATGGAATGCATTACTAAATGCCATAAAAACAATGCACGACCTAACAATCTTCCGAAAATTACTAAAAACCAACCTGTTCAAAAAGGCATACCACAATGATCCATCCTAAATACCAGACAACGAAACTCTTCCAGAACTAGACAAAACTGAACTCTCTATACCTGACTGCTTCAGTAACTCTATCACTAATGAACATTAACACACTATCACCTTATTTCTCACGCCGAAATGAACTGATTATCTAGTTTAATCTATATTTTATTCTACCATCTATGTACTTAATGCAATATCACTTTGTATTTCTCATTCCGGAAATGGTGATCGCCACTACGGCATACTGTAAGCCACATTGAGCCTGCAAAAATGTGGGAAAATGTGAGATACAAATGCAACAAATAAATAAAGGTTATGAAGGTGCCCAGGAATTGTCCTGAAAAGTGTTCAAAACTTGACTTCTCGCTCTAGAGGATATTGCATACAGATACGGTTTCCATATTGATTTAAAAAAAAACAAAACAAAACATTAGTTTCCTGGGGTGTGTCCTAGCTCCATATGAGCGTGGAGTTTATTTCTCCAATACCAGAAGGTGGGAGGTGAGTCTTGTAACTAATGATTTATTATGCATTTCTCCCCCACCATATAGGCCTTTCCCAAAAACTGCTGTCCCCTCAGACTCGAGCCCCAAATAACGAGCTCTTATTGAAAATAATCCCCTCTTCGGACCGTTGTAAAGGATGTCACATGAGGCACTGCAAATAAGTAAGAAGAGTCACCCAGAATGTTTGTATGCAACTACACTTCCAGATATTATGAAAAAAGGTGTTCTCAGGTCAGGACAAGTGATGAAAAGTAATGCTTCCACCTCCATAACCTTTGTTTAAATGAAGATATTGTAATGAATAAAAAATTAAAATAATGTTTGAAGCTTGCTCTTGTATTACATGTATTTACTATTCTACATAGTCATGACCATTCACCATACTTTTCTGCCAGCGATGGACGAGTTTTTGAAAGCCATTGTGAAAGAGCTACACATCTTAGGGGTAATTCTGTAAGAAGGGTAGCAAGATGGGCGGACTCTGGGTGGGGTGCACATTTGCACGTATAGATTTTTTTTTTTTTTTTTTAAATCATTTATTTATAATTTTTTCATTTTACAAGGATCACTTGCAAAACAGTAAAACAGAGATGATTGTACATTAAAACAATATTTGAAGAAAACAATCTCAACAAGATAAATGGATTTTGTACAATCTTTCTCTTTCTTAGACCACAAAATAAATAGGGAGAGTGAAACAAGACAAGGAGATCAATTTAAGCAACAGCAAACAAAGAAAACGTGGTATTAACCCGATTATCCCCAGTTATTATTTATCTAAATCATTTTTCCACATTGATCATCTGGTTGGTTTCTTCAAGACCATAACGGTGCATAGTCCATCAATTTCATTGGAAACATACTTATTGTCCAATATTAGTGAAAGTAATACACCTGATTTCATTTTTTTTCCCTTTTAAAACCAGAAATTGTTTAACAATATAAACCCTTGAATCTCCAATCCAATTCCCGCTGATTAAAGTAATCCCAGTTTCACAGGCTTCACTCCTTTTGAATTAATATATTAAGAGGAATCATTTCAGAGGAAAAAAAAACATTAGGAGTCATACCTGGAACTCTGGGAAAACAACAATCTCGATATTAATCATCTACAACAATATTCATTTTGTTCAAATTTTTTCTGGTCTTATTATCATTTTCAAATCTTAACCGTTTCTACTTCAGTAGAACTTCATTTGCTGTATATTCTCAAATGATTCGATTAGATTATCCATGTGGCTCATTAACAAGACTATATCTGAAGCAAAGTCATTCTCTACCACCGTCAGGTCCTGGAGCACCCTCCAGATGACATTCAATGCAACCTCCACGGGAGCCAAAAACTCCAAGCTGATAACTCTTAAGGGTTTAGGAGTAGCACCGCCGACACGGGTTCAGCTGTAAACGACTTCCGTTTCAGCATACACTCCTGACTCACTCCTCCACCCCTTTGGACATGGTGGTTAAATGATTTTTGAGCGATGAAGTTGTTTCCAGGTCCAAGAGCATCGACGCTCCTTCGTCGGTGCTAATCAAAGGACTCATCAACCCAGTCATCTATGGGCAGCTCATCATACAGCGGTCCCACACTTGCTGCACAGGGGACAAAACGCTGGTCATCGGCGGCTGACCCCCCATTGTCCCCTTCCTCTGTTAAGGCAACTGCAATGCAGAGAGGAAATTTCAAGTGAACAAACACGTATAGATTTTTGAATACTATAATATATACAGTAATCTGTGTGCATTCTTCTGGAGTTTAGGGATGTCCAGTTGTTTAAAATGATATGGAAGACAATGATATTAGTTTTCCTTCATGTTGTATTTAATCAGAAAAACAGAATAGAAACAAGTTTTTGTTTTGTATTTTTAGTTCATGCTAAGGAGCCCTTTTACTAAGCCGCATTAGGTGCTAACCTGTGCCTAACACAGCAAAAAAAAAAATGCCTGGCACACTAATGCATTACTGCACGCTATTTATTTGGGGTGGGGTGGGGTGGGGGGGTGGGGGGGTTGAGAGGGCATGTCAGTGGTGGAGAGTGAACATTTCTATACCAGTTAGTGGATCTACATTACCACATGCTAACTGGCTAGCGCATGGTTAATGCGGGAGCCCTTAATTGCCTTTCATATTAGGTGGCGGTAAGTGCTCCCGTGGTTATTTTTTAAATGGCTGCATGGTAATGGTAACATTACTTCACAGCCATAAATAAAATAAATAAAAAATAGTGTTTTTTACGACCACTGTAAAAAAAAAAAAAAGGCCTCAACACACGAGAAAAAGCCGCATAAAGGCGCACCAGTTCTTTCCACAGCATAGTAAAAGGACCCCTAAGTGAAAGAAAACAAAAAAACATTAATGGCAATGGGATGAGAGATGTAGTGAAAAGCTTTTCTTATGCACATCCGTACTGAAATTTTGTATTGTTATGCAGAATTTTTAAAATTTTGGATTTTATATTTATTCTAAATTGAAGATGAATTAAACTGAAGTGCACCATCTATTTCCATACCAAAGTGGACTTACAATCTAAGCCATACCTGAGACAATAGGATAAATGGACTTGCCCTGAGGTCATAAAGAACTCCTGCGGGTGATGTAGGGTGGTAGCCTACCAGTTAAAACATTGGGCTGAGAACCAGGGGAGCCAGGTTCAAATCCCACCGCAGCTGCTTGTGATCTTGGATAAATCACTCCACCCTCCGTTGACTTATATACAAACTCAGACTGTGAGCCCTCCAGGAATGGAAATGTACCCACTATCCCTGAATATGCACTGCTTTGATAGCGTTGGGGAATGCAGACAGTATATAAGGATTTTTTTTAAAAGTAAACAAATAAAATGTGGTATTTAAACCACGGGTTTTTCTGATTTGCAGCCTGCTACTGTAACCGTTACATTGTTCCTCCCCTCCTGGGCAGCCTGTATAAGTTTGAAAAATGCAGAATTTTGCTATCTTCCGAAAAGCTTTGAAAACTGTTATTTTTAAAGAAGTTTTTTATATTAGAATTATTATCATCCTATATTGTAATTTATCTGATCAGTTGTGAATTCGCAGGATATGCCTGCTACTTATTGTAATCTGCACAGAACTCTTATGGGTAGACGCAGAATATAAGAAGTAAGTAAAGTAATGCTTATGTAATTTTTTCACTTGCCCTTTATTTTGCAGTGACGGAAGGAGGAGTGATCACCAATGCTCCTGCTGCTGAATATCTATTCAGTAATAATGCTTCTTACCCTGACACACAGAGGTAGATGGGCATCAGTAGCTATATTACCGTGTACTAACATATGTAAGGCATGCTGACACAATTCGCTGAGAGCTTATTCTTTTCAGGAGTTTCATTATGATTTTTTAAGGCAATATAATTTTACTGTAGACAAGACACCAGAACCTGCATAAAATCAGCTTCCTAGCGTTTATTGAGTGTTTGTTTTTCATAAGTTAGTAGTGATTCTGAACCTTTTTTATTTTATAACCATAAAATGGTCGTATCAGATCAGTTTGTCAATTCTGTTAACATGATAGTAGCCCTAATATCCAATATAAAATACTATGGAAAATAACTGTAAGTCTAAAACTGCAGCATTGCAAATCATTCCCGAGATACAATTAGTATGACTTAGGATGCACAAAACGTTAATTTTTTGCAGTTTGAATGTTTCACTGTTTATGATCTAGCAATTTCTTCTGTCCTGGATGTCCATCTCAAATGGAATCTGCCTTTGTTGGACAGAACTGTAAACCTTCACTTGCAACTTCCTGGATATTTCCCCCCTATTTTTACATCTTTCATGTCACCTAACCAGGCTGCTGCACTAACAGTCTTTAGACAGGGATATGGACCACGAATCCCTCCAGAATACAGCTTCAGTTTGGCCACTAGATGTCAGTATGCTCAAGCTTAAAATTTTGAAATAGGCGTTGCAAACCATATATGCTTCTTATTATTAGTATCCATGAAATACTCATTTGACCGTAACTATTTGCTCATGAAGTGGAGTTGACTATCTTGGTTTTAACATTTCTTATGCCTGTCTTTATGATATGTCTGTGTCAGTAATACTCCCTACATCATTATTGATGACACTACTAGTTGACTAAGATTCAAGTGCAGAACCTGAGCTGTGAGCTGAGATTTGGTTTTTTTGGCCTTTTGGCAGAGCTGGAAGTCCATACAATATAAGAGGTTCAATGATGCTGGAGCCAGTGCCAAGACAAGAAGACAACTTCTGCTAAAAAAATATGCATTTTTATAACTTGGTTATCTCTTTTTTCCAGATTATACCAAAGTTTAGATTATGTGAGTGACAAGGCCACAGTTTTCCATTCCAGTTATATCTCTGCAACTGCCAAGTCTAAAGTTCGAAATGCGGTGGCTTTGGGACACTTCATTCTACCACCTGCCTGCTTGCATAAAGGTTTGATCTTTTAAAAAAAAGTTTCACATGCTTTTGTTTTAAATGAAACTTGCAACCTTTCTGTGCTTAATAATAATTTGGAGATACAGTAGAAAATAGTATTACTTCCTCTGTTTTACCATTTTGTATTTACTCAAAATTCCTTTAATTCTGCCATTCTATTGCCAAGCAGTAGCCACTTGATTGATTCCTGCAGGTGCCTATATGATGTCATTGGTGACAAGGCTCCAAACATGGATGCTTTAATAGATGTAAGTGGGGGGGGGGGGGGGGGGGGGGGGAATTCAGAGGATTTCATTAGAGACATAATTTAAAAAACAATGTAGATATTCATTATATTGAGAAACAGTTTCCCTTGCTTTTAAAATAGAAATTATACAAAGCAGTGTACAAAATAGATAAAATTAAAAGCATCCATTAATATAATAGAAAAACTACACAATAGAAACACTACACAAAATCATCCATAAAACATAACAGATACAAAGATAAACACAAGGAAATGTTAATAAACATTCCATGAACAAAGCAAAAACCCTATAATAAAATATACTCTCCAGGGGTTGATGTCTGTATCTCACATTTTCCACTACTTTATTAACTTGCAGATCAGTTTGCATTTTAATTTTATTTTAATTACAATGTGTATCCTTAATACCCAAATGACAAAAAACAACTATGACATTATCAGGCTTATTTTCGAAAGAGAAGGACGCCTATCTTTCGACACAAATCGGAAGATGAGCATCCTTCTCCAGGGTCGCCCAAATTGGCATAATCGAAAGCCGATTTTGGGCATCCTCAACTGCTTTCCGCCACGGGGACAACCAAAGTTCACGGGGGCGTGTTGGAAGCATAGCGAAGGCGGGACTGGGGCGTGCTTAACACATGAGCATCCTCGGCAATAAAGGAAAAAAGAAGGGCGCCCCTGACGAGCACTTGGCCGACATTACTTGGTCCATTTTTTCTTGCGACCAAGCCTCAAAAGGTGCCCAAACTGACCAGATGACCACCGGAGGGAATCGAGGATGACCTCCCCTTACTCCCCAGTGGTCAGTAACCCCCTCCAGCCTAAAAATAAAACTTAAAAATATTTTTTGCCGGCCTTAAATGTCATAACCAGCTCCCTGACAGCAGTATGCAGGTCCCTAGAGCAGATTTAGTGGGTGCAGTGCACTTCAGGCAGGTGGACCCAGGCCCACCCACCCCCTACCTGTTACACTTGTGGTGGTAAATGTGAGCCCTTCAAAACCCACCACAAACCCCTGTACCCACATGTAGGTGCCCCCCTTCACCCCTTAGGGCTATGTTAGGGTTGTACAGTTGTGGAGAGTGGGTTTTGGGTGTTTTTGTAGGGGGGGGGGGGCTCAGCACCCAAGGTAAGGGAGCTGTGCACCTGGGAGCAATTTGTGAAGGTCCCACTGCAGTGCCCCCTAGGGTGCCCGGTTGGTGTCCTGGCATGTGAGGGGGACCAGTGCACTATGAATGCTGTGCACCTGGGAGCAATTTGTGAAGTCCACTGCAGTGCCCCCTAGGGTGCCCGGTTGGTGTCCTGGCATGTGAGGGGGACCAGTGCACTATGAATGCTGGTTCCTTCCACGACCAAAGGACTTTGATTTGGTCGTTTCTGAGATGGGCGTCCTCGGTTTCCATTATCGCTGAAAACCTAAGGTCGGCCTAAATGTTGAGATTTGGGCGTCCCCGACTGTATTATCGAAACGAAAGATGGCCGCCCATGTTATTTCGATAATATGGGTTTCCATATCATCAAGCTGATCAATCCATAGACTGGTGGGTTGTGTCCATCTACCAGCAGGTGGAGATAGAGAGCAAACTTTTGCCTCCCTATATGTGGTCATGTGCTGCCGGAAACTCCTCAGTATGTTCTCTATCTCAGCAGGTGGTGGTCACACACAGCAGCAGCTCTGGCTAGGCCTCCAAGCCTAATTTTTAGGTTTTGTTGAGTGCCTGGGGTTGAGGGCTCTTTTGAGCAAGTGCAAACCTGGTGGTGCCAGGTCCCTCCTTTTCCCCCCCCTCCCGCTGGCTCCGTTAAAAAAAAAAAAAAAATTTTGAACGTCCTTAAAGGCGTTTATTTCGACGTTTATTTAAGCGTCTATTGCAGCTACTCACTGGGACACCAGCGGACAGCAGGTAATTTTTACCTTTTTAGAGCGGGCAGGGGGTTCCCCGATGCTTCTCCTCGTGGCATATGGCGTCGGAGGGCGAGGGCGCAAAGGGTCGCTCCCCGGGTCGCTTGAGCGCTTCTAGAGGGGATGCGGGGGTCTTCAAGCCTGATTCGCCCCTTGGTTTGGGGACAGTTTCGTGACCGATGAATGTCCCGGTCCCTTCCTCCGGCGTGGCGTTTTTTCCCGCCATAAACCGCCCATCCCCCGCTCCTCGCCTCCGCCATCTTGGCCGGCCACGCGGCTCGACGGGCTTCTTCTCTGGGCCGCCCTGAGGTTGGAGACATTAATGCCTATGACGCCCTTAATTTGGGCGACGGCACAGAAGCGGCT